>NW_027498156.1:0-112684 GCF_021521415.1 Bidens hawaiensis
AAAGGCCAACACCAAGAAAACCCGAATCTCGATTAATCCCTTAACAAGAACCACAGGTGAGTCTCACAGCCCCTATTTTCACTGTTTTCACTATTTTTAAACTGTTTTCGGGGCGAGGGACACGTACTTAAATTATGCTTTATCATGATACTCTTACAAGCAATGCAAGCAATTATGTGTTTAAATAATGTTTTATTATGGTATATTTACGAGCAATGCAAACGGTTATCTATGGTTTTCGTTAAGAGTGCGATACAAGTAAGTGATCACTTTACCATTGGAACTCTAAGGGTAGGGACTGCTGGTTTGATCCACCCACTCGTAGGGGTCGCGCCTCTTACACAGACGAGTGCCTAGCATGTCGCGGGGCAGTACTATGGGATTGAGCCCGCTCGTAGAGGTCGCTCCTCTTACGCAGACGAGCGCCTTGTTTTCCGGCACAACGTCTGCGCGTAACCCGCGGGACGGTATTATTCGCTCGTAGTGGCAGCGCCACTTACACAGACGAGCACAGTTTTCCAGAAGTGTCCGCGCGTAACCCGCGGGACGGTATTACATTATTTTAGCTCGTAGTGGCAGCGCCACTTACACAGACGAGCACAGTTCCCAGAAATGCTCGCGCGTAGCCCACGGAACGATTTTTATCAGATTATGTTATCAGAACTATGTTTTACTAAGCATGTGTTTCAATGATGTTATCAGAATTATGTTATAGAATGATTTTTACCAAGACTATGACGCGATACGATTTATCAAGTTACTAAAACTTGTGAACTCACTCAGTTTATACTGATTCAAATGTTTTTACGTGTCTTTCAGGAGATTAGGTAGCGCATGGAGTCACACTTAGAGCACCTCACGCTGAACATCTAAAACTAGCTTTTTGGAAGATTTTTGTTCTGTCCCTTCGATGCGCGTGGTTGTTCCCGCCGCGCAAGGGGATATGGCGTGGAAATCTTCAACAGTTTTTATACTTGGATGTTTTTATGTAATTTTTAAACAATGTAATGTATTTGTATTAAACATTTCATGCGCAATGAAAATCTTACTTTGAATATTTGCAATGGCCCGTGCTTATTTATCAATCCCCACTCGCGCGCGCCCGGCTGTTTCCGCCGCTCAGGGCCGGGTGTGACAACAACACACAATAATGGTATTAAGACGAAAAGCTCGTCCATGAACACGTAACACCAGCTTTGAAAAACTTGGTTTTGAAGGTCCGACGACCCGAGGTCTCGAACCGGGTAAAAACTATAAAGAACGAGTATGTTTATGAAGGATATCGACAACACATACCCTCACTGAATAATAGAAACTGGAATCAAAGATCGAAATCGGAAAGGAAACAAGATCGCCGGATAAAACTTAAGTTCGCCGGAATAATCGGAATAAGTTCGCTGAAACAGTTGAAATAATGAATTTACTATTTAAAAATCCTTTTATAGGGCGGAGTTTGTTCAGGCGAAGTTACGCTTAACTTCGCCTAGGCGAAGTTAAGCATAAGTTGGCCTAATTCAACGACTTCGCCCGGAATTTCAAAATCAAACCTTTACGTTTGAAGAATTTTGCAATTAACAATAGAAACTTCAAAAAAGAGTTAAACAAATATGATCATGACCCGGTAACCAGCTATAAAATAATACAACTACAAAAATAGAAAAACTTATAAAAATTTAACGAAATAAGGGATCAAATTTCAGTCTAGTTAGGGACCACTACGTTTTTAGAAAAGATCCTAACAGGAATCATACTAACTACGTGACTGTCACTTGGATCCGTGTTTAGCTGTATTATGACATAGAGAAACAGGTTGTAGGCATGTAAATAACTTAAATGGTTTTCATCGTTTCTGTGATACGGATTAAGGTTCAGTTAAACTCAAAATTTAAGTGGGCAACAACTCAGAGATAATGATGCCTTCTATCTATTCTCAAAGCGTATTTGGCTATACCCAAGTCATCCCGAATTGACTTCGACCCATAGTGTCTGATTAACTTGTAGATACTCGTTGTCTGCTTCCCGTTCTCTTCTTACTCCAGAATTGAGAAGTCTTGATTGTTACAATGACTCATAAGTACTGAAAAATATACATGTATATATATATATATATATATATATATTTTTTAACTATACATACTTATAGACTTCGGAGTACTAAACCACTGCAAGTCCCGAATCTGGATCACTGCAGTGTTTTGAAATGCTTTCTTTACGGGAATCAGAACACTCACGGGCTCGTGTATGACTGGGTAGTCGCTTTTCTGCCTATCATTCGGAAAGATATGTATGAAGACATTCAAAACTCTTAAGGAGATTCCACGTAAAATCGAGTAGTTTAAGTTAGTATCACATAAACTCTTACGCACCATAAAAATTACCATGACATACAATGACTGTTCTAAAGCCTTTTAAGCTTAATAACTTCACTAGTTAAGCACACACAATCAGTATATATATCATTTTCCAAGGTTGGATCAGTTTTCTGTTAAACAAGCAAAGAACTTCTTACGAAGTATTAGACTTGAAAAGTAATTTCATTTCCCCTTTAAAATATTTAGATTTCAATCGCCCCGATCACGTCAAAGTATTCAGGTAAACGGCAATCCTGAAGATCCAATGGATCAACTGGACCGACCACATACAAGTATGTGTCCTTCTCACTAAGAATGACCGACTAATTTTCAGCGACTAAAAGAACACACATCATAACTGCCCCGGTCACTTTCAGTCTTCTGGTTAATGGCGATCCTCATTCTCTAAGTAGAGACGAGGACCAAAACATATCCGATGATATGTCCATCAAACTGAGGTAACCGACTAATTTTAAGCAATAATGATTTTTTTTTTATTTTAAATAAACACAAAGACATGGTTACTCGGGATTGATCATCCCGTTCAGCTCAATTAGGTTTTGAAATCTGGATTTATCAAATGCTTTTGTAAACAAATCAGCAAAATTTTCCAGTGTATCAACTTTTTCGATCTTGATCAGTTTCTTCTCAGCACAATCCCGTATGAAGTGATGACGAATGTCAATATGCTTAGTTTTACTATGCTTTACGGGATTGTTAATTACTGAGATGGCGGCAGTGTTATCAATTAAAATAGGAGTGAGTAAGAAATTCAGACCATAGTCGCGTAATTGTTGCTGAATCCACAAAACCTGAGAGCAGCAGTTGGATGCTGCCATATATTCAGCTTCGCATGTTGAAATTGCAACTGATGTCTGTTTCTTGCACTGCCAGGAAACTAATCTTCCTCCAAGAAACTGACAGCCTCCTGTTGTCGACTTCCGATTCTGATTGCATCCTCCATAATCAGAATCTGTATATGCCACCAGTTCAACGTCTCCTCCCTTTGGGTACCACAACCCTAGCTTCGGCTTGCCTTTGAGATACCGCAAAATCCTCTTCACACCTTTCATGTGAGATTCCTTTGGGTTTGCCTGAAAACGAGCACAAAGACAAACAGCAAACATTATATCAGGCCTAGAAGCAGTTAAATACATTAATGAACCTATTATTGCCCGATACAGAGTTGGGTCCACATCTGCGTCACCATCTGATTCAGCGCCCAATTTGTGATTGATGCAGATTGGAGTGTCATATGGAGAACTGTCCTCCATCTTGAATCTCTTGAGCACATCATGAACGTACTTCGTCTGATGAATGAACATCCCGTCCTTCTTCTGATCAACCTGCAATCCTAGAAAGAAAGTTAGTTCACCCATAGCACTCATCTCGAACCTCTTCTTCATGACAGCCTCAAAATCCTGACACATGGATACTCTTGATGCAGCAAATATGATGTCATCCACGTAGACTTTAACTAGTAGGAAGTCGCTTCCTTCTCTCTTCACAAACAACGTACTGTCGATCAAACCTCTTTCAAAACCATTTTCCAGCAAGTAGTCCGATAACGTTGAATACCAGGCACGAGGTGCCTGATGTAATCCATACAACGCCTTGCTCAACTTGTATACGTGATCAGGAAAGTCTGGGTCAGGAAAACCCGGAGGTTGCTCTGATACCAATTGTAGGCTCCTGGACGGATCGTACACGAGATGTCGCTATCTGCGCAGGTGCGGAATCCCTGCGTAGGTAGATACGAGTGCAGAATATGTATAAATCAAACACACGAGCAATAACCGAAACACGTTATATTGATAACCGAACACGTGACTCGAGGTCACTATTACAGACTCTGACTTGTAAACACGTAACTCACTGATACACGAAAATGAACTAGCTCTCAAAACGCTCAACTGATTAACCCTAAACTGTTACGGCTGAACAGTTTAAATAAGCACGACAACTTCGCCTCAGGCGAAGTTGTCCATAACTTCGCTTGTTCAACAAGTTCGCCTGAGCGAACTTGTTGACAACTTCGCTTGTTTGACAAGTTCGCCTAAGAGAACTTGTTGACAACTTCGCACATACAAAAACATAAACATAATCATAAACATAATTACATTACAGACTCGATTACAAATGGTAGACTATGAACTACTGACACACATGTACCAACATATATCAATACAACAAGTATAGATGCGGAATACCGATACTTGGTGATTCAAGAACAAGCGTAAACACAAGGTAGTAACACGAGATTGCTTCAAAACACACATATATATTAAGATACGTCAGGTGCTTAAGCAGTTACAATACACAAGGATCAAAACCAGTGAAAAAAGAACAATCGGTACCCTATACAAGACATCAACTATATATAGGAAAACCAAACACCTAAGCCCACATTAACCAAAATCCCACCAAGAACTGCAAGTTAGTTCTCGGCTTACATAGTAACCCGTAGCCCAAGCCCATATACAAGTTAAACCCAAAACAACTTAGACTAAGTGCAAACCATATAAACTAGGCCCAACAATCTCCCCCTTGGTTTGTAGAAAGACAATCATGCTCCATGTAGTCAATGTCAGCATCTTTCAATGCACCTGCCCAAAACTTGCATCTGATAATAGAAGCTACCATACCAGTGAATTCTTTAGCAGCCATTTCAAAAATCGGATCAGCAATTATCTGGAAAGTACTGAGCGTCTTGATGTCCCTTTCTCCCAACTTTAATAAGTCTCTTGGATCAACAAATCTGTACTGACCCTTTCCTTTCGCCAGCTTGATAACAACAGTGGCAGTGACGCTATCATATATCCAAAATCTCATGTTGTCTATTGTGCCATCTGGAATCTTTTCAGGAACAGGAATATGAGTAGCCTTGTTCGTAGCTGGCCACATGACGTTAACCGTTGTTTTTCCAGTCCTCGGATCTTGGATACATAAGGAACATCTCCTTGTTCTTCCCTTTTAGATTGCTCATCATTTCATTGAAAACGAACTTAGAATAATTATAATTCCAATCCATGATCAGAGAAGTGACAGCGGACATCTGAACATGACTAATCTAATCAGAGCCTCTTTTCCTACCGGGCACGCAAGTGAAGAACGTGTGAATCAAGAATCTTCAGTATGGATGAAATAGCTTCTTGATTGCCGGAGGATAGGTGCCCTCGTAACCCATTTTGGTGAGGACATCAGTAACATCAACAGTGGGGGTACTAAGTTGGGTAATCAGGTTGATCACCAAACATCAACACCTCTCTCATGATGGCCAAAGTGATACTAACTGGCTTTTTTTGAACTTTGGAGTCTATAGATATAACTCCATCTTGTCCTCGCGGGTTGATTGAAGCGTTATTCCAAAAATCCGTGATCATCTTCTTGCATATGACAGGATTCTCTCGTAGTGCGTGAGAGATCCTGCACGTGTTAAGACCGACAATCATAGACTTGAATTCCTTGTGAGTCAGAGGTGGATCATATAAGTATCCAGCTATGTTGTGCGTATCAACAACCTTTAACGAATTTTGATCGGCCATTTCTGCACCAAACGTGTCAAGTTAGATAACTATATGGATGAATTCGATAGTATTAAAAATGGTTCATGACAAATAAGAGATTTGGGCCAGTAAGATGAACCAGGCCCCATATAGAGCCCATTTGAAAGCCTAAAAGTCACATTAGTTGGCCCAATGATAAACCAGTATAGAATAAAGGCCCAACAGTGAGAGTTAAGCCCAAACGGAGAGTATGAAGCCCAACTGGTTAGATTTCGGTCAACTGGGAGAATTCTAGGTCAATGAAAGTCAAAGAAGGCAACCGAGAACTGGAGTTCTCGGTCATTTAGCCTAGAACGGGAGTTCTCTGTCAATACATGGTGTTCTCGGTCAACGAAAGTCAACCGAGAACCCCTTGACAGCTGGGAACAGAGAACCCCTTGGGTTTCTTCTTGGGAAACGTGCAATCATCTTCAACCCACCGAGATCTCATCCAAAACCTCCATTAAACCTGCAATTAGTCGATGATGATCAACCGAAATCTCTTCATTAACCCCAAAGATGTCCACCAAAAAACCCTAATTACTCAGAAATCCACAATTAATCAATCAGACCATCCATGAAATCAGTTCAAAGCAACATCAAGCAAGCCTCGGTTAATACATAGATTTCTTAATTCGCTCATTACCTGTGAATCAAACAAGTTAACACTAAAAGGTGATTAGTGAAGAAGGTCCAGTTTTCAGCAAGAAGATTTGTGTGAGAGAGAAACAGAATTTCAATTCTTGTGAATAATGAACTTAGAACATCAATATCCAAGATATTTATGTTTCAATCAAACCAGGCCGAAAACTCAAAGATGGGCCGAGAACTCAAGTTGGGCTCAGAATGGCCCAAAACAAAAATCAGTCCAAACCACATATTGAACCCTTGTTTAAAATAATCAGCCCAAAACAATAAACAGCCCAGATCACACTGAAACTCTTGATGAAGTAAAATGGTAAAACCAATTTCGAGGAGAGTAGTTTCGGGATAAGACGCACCAAAAAAAAAATAAAAATAACATAATTTATACAAAAAATAATTAAGACCAATCAACGTATAAAAGAACTCCCTTAAAGTTTGTATGATTGGGATCAAATTTCATCTTAAGTAAAATCTCCGCCTTTTATGAAAAGATCCGAACATGGAATCATATCATTTAAGAGGCTGTCACTAGGATTCATGTTCAGTGTTATTATGACATAAAGAGACAGGTTGATAGCAGTATAATATACTTAGCATGATTTTCATTGCATCAGTGATATGAGTAAGGTTTAGTTCGGAATAAAGCTTAGATGGACATCACTCATGGACCTGTGATGCCTCCTATCTCTTCTTAAAGCGTATTTGGCTTTCCCCAGATCACCCCAATTTGACTCCAACCCCCTAGTGCTTGATCAAAATATTTTATATAAACTCAAAAAAAATTAAGCTTTAAGGTTGAACGTTGGACTTACAAGCCAGTGAACTGACAAGCCTTTCATTCGAGACATGACAGGATTTACTTGTGTGCCCCCATCTCTGTAGTTCTAGTTTGACCCTTTAAGCCTTTTAAAATAGTTTTAATAGAATAAAGTAAACTCAATCAACTCTTATGTACTTTTTTTTTAACTTGACAATAATAATAATAGCTTGACAATACAATATTTTTGGTGATCAATACACTAACGGGCTCGTGTATGACTGGGTAATTGCTTTTCTGCCTATCATTCGGAGAGATGTGTCTGGAGACTTGCACATTTCTTCAAAATGACTCTCCACAGTAAGTTTAGCAAATTTAGTTTATATCACTTCAACTTTTACGCATCATGGAAAGCTACCATACAAATCAATGACTGTTCTAGAGCCTTTTAAGCTTAATAACTTCACCCGTTAGGTACACAAAAACAATTTATTTATCACTTTCCAAAGGTTGGATCAATTTTCATTTGAAAATATTTTGAAGCTTGTAAAAAGCTGTTAACTGAATAGTAATATCACTTCCCCTAGGAGTTATATAAAACACACGTGTTAAACATTCAGTCACCCCGGTCACTGTTAAGCTTTTTGGTAAATGGCTATCCTATAAAACCACAAATGGTTAATCGGACCAAACATGTATGAACATACATGTCCTTCCAGCTTAGAGTTACCGACATAATTTTAAATGAAAGAACACAAGACACAAAAACATCATAATCGCCCCGGGTGCTTTCAGTCGTTGGGTAAATGGCTATCCTGTGAAACTACAAGTAGAACACCAGACCGACCATATACGAATATATGTCCTTCAAACTTGACCAACCGATATAATTTTAAGCGAGAATGAATCTTGAAAGGCAACATTTATATATATATATATATGTATTAAAATAATTTAGCAAATAATAAAGACAATGCACGCACACTATTTTTGACATTTTGATTTTTCTCCCCCTAAATTTGTGCAAAAATAACAAATATGTATAAATTTATACCCAAAAGACTCAATCCTCTAAACGAAGCATTTTAAGAAAACCCACAAGCACATTAAATTTTGTTGTTCCGACTGGTTTTGTAAATAAGTCCGCCACATTGTTGTCAGTGTGGACTTGTTCAAGGTGAATTAAATTTCGATCGAAACAGTCACAAATAAAATGAATTTTGATATTGATGTGCTTGGTTTTAGAGTGTTGAACCGGATTTTTCACAATTGCAACGGACGCATCATTATCAAAAAATATAGGAATATCAAGAAATTCTAAACCGTAATCCAGCAGTTGGTTTTGCATCCAGATAACCTGAGAGCAGCAAGCAGATGCGGCAACATACTCCGCTTCGGCAGTCGAAGTACACATCGTCTGTTGTTTCTTACACTGTCATGAAATGAGACGGTCTCCTAAGAACTGGCAACCAACTGACGTGGATTTCCTGTCAATGTCATCTCCACCATAATTGCTATCATCAAAAGAATAAAGATCAAATTCTGATGTTTGGAATACCAAAGACCTAACTTTGGTTGTCCCTTCAGATATCTAAAAAACGTTTAACAGCAATTAAATGAGAGAGTTTAGGATTAGCCTGGAACCAAGCACACTAGCAGAATGCAAACATGATGTCAGGACGACTGGCTGTCAGGTACATCAGAGATCTGATCATTGATCGATAGTATGTTTGATCTACGGGACTCCCATCAGGATCAGATGACAGCAGTGGTCTTTCTGCCATGGGAGTGTTGGCCCTCTTTGAATCTTGAAACTCGAACTTTGCCAGCATATGCTCAACGTACTTCCCTTGATGTAGTAAGATTCCCTCTGAGCTTTGGCGAACATGTAGCCCCAGAAACGTGTCATTTCACCCAACGAACTCATCTCAAACCTCTTCTTCATTACACCTTCAAATTCTGTGCACAACTCAGCGCTGGTAGATCCAAAGATGATGTCATCAACATAGATCTGGACAAGAGTCAAATCTTTTCTGACAGTTTTTCGGAACAAAGTTTGATCGATGGTTCCACGCTTGTAACCATGATCAAGAAGATGCGCGGTCAATGTAGCATACCACGCTCGAGGAGCCTGATGTAGCCCGTACAATGCCTTGTCTAACTTGTAAACGTGATTTGGCTTCTTACAATCAACAAAACCCGGTGGATGATCAACATAAATCTCCTCCTTGACTTCACCATACAGAAACGCGGTCTTAACATCCATTTGATACACTGTAAACCCCATGTATGATGCATATGCCAGAAAAATTCTAATGGCCTCAAGTCTAGCCATTGGGGCATAGACTTCAGTGTAATCTAACACCTCAACCTGACGAAAACCATGAACTACCAATCGTGCCTTATTACGAACAATAACCCTGATGTCATCTTTCTTGTTTCTGAAAACCCATCTTGTATCAAGAGCTTTCTTTCCTTCCGGCAATTTGACTAATCTCCAAACCTTCAACTTATCAAACTGATTCAATTCTTCATGCATAGCATCAACCCAACTAGGTTCCAGAAGAGCCATTTCAACATTTGTAGATTCAGTTTGAGAGATAAAACAGGAAAACATGCAACTGTTTATGTGTCCTGTCTGACTTCTGGTGGACACTCCCGCTTCAATGGAACCTATGGAATTTTCAATCGGATGATTCTTCTGGATTCTTGATGGAATTAGGTGATCGGAAACATCATTGTTAGGTTGAAGATTTGACACGTTTTCACTAAAATCAGCAATGGGATTCTTCCAGCCAGATGTCGCCGTACTATGAGAATACGAGGTACCAGAAACATATTCATCGGGAATGGTATCGGGAAACAGTGTGCTCCGGAATATCTGACGGATGGAACTCTCCCTCTCAACAGCAGCAGTATCTTCAGACGTGTTTGTCGAAAGTTCTGTTTCTGAGGTATCCTTGGGCTTAGTGCCAGTTGCAGGTGAATCAACTAGCTCGGCGACATCATCATCAATGAGAGGAGAAATGTGGGACACCGTCTGTGAGTCATCCTTAGCAGCTTCCACAGTGGGACTACATAGAGGTCCAGTGCTGATGACTGGAAACACATTGAATGGTTTGAAAAATTCGTTGTAGTCAAATAGCCAATCAGGACCAACACGAGCATCAGTCTCGTTTTCTTCCAGCCAACGAACCTCATAGGACTCTAGAATCTGTTTGGTGGACTTGTTGTAGACCCTGTAAGCTGTATTTCCCGCATACCCAACAAAGTAACACTCATCGGATGCGGCCCCAAATTCTGGAGTAGTTTCAAGATTCAGTAAAGTGCATGGACACCCAAAAGCTCTGAAGTGTGCAACAGTGGGTTGATGACCATAAACGATCTCATATGGGGTCTTCATCTTGGATTTGTTGATTATCACCCGATTCTGAACATAACAGGCCGTGTTAATGGCTTCTTCCCAGAAGAACAGTGGCAGTTTAGAGTCACACAACATTGTTCTTGCAGCTTCGATACGAGTTCTGTTTCTTCTTTCAGCCACACCATTTTGTTGAGGCATCCGTGGAGCACTGTACTGACATAGCACCCTTTTTTCTGAACGGAAATGATTCAAAATTGCATTCTTGAATTTCGCTCCATTGTCACAGCGAATTCCCTTCAGCTTAAGAATCAGTTAATTCTCCATGAGTACAACAAACTTCTTGATTAGATCTGCAGTTTCACTCTTATTTGACAAGAAAAATACACATGTAAAACGTGAGTAATTATCAGTAATAACAAGACAATAAGAGCTACGAGACAAACTCAAAACATGAACAGGCCCGAAAAGGTCCATATGAAGTAATTGAAAGACTGACGATATGGAATTAATCAACTTTGGCTTGTGAGATTTTTGATGATGTTTACCTAAGGCACAAGACACACATTTTTCAACAGTTACAAAATCCTTGATCAGTAAACCACACACTAAATTATTTTTAGCAAGACGATTCATATTTTTAGTATTAGCATGACCAAGCCGACGATGCCAAAGCATTGCGTTATGTTCTGACACTTTTAAAAACAAGCAGGTTATTTCGTCAGTAACATTTTTGTTCATGTCGATCACATAAGCATTATCTTTTCGTTGTGATCGAACAAGAATCCAGTCTTCTGGTATAATTATACCAGGTTTCAGAATTAAACACTCCTTTTTAGTGAAATGAGTTGAAAAATCTTTGTCACAGATTTGTGATACGCTCAAAAGACTGTTACTCAGTACCCTTCTGAGTGATCTTTCCTTTCTCCTATCCCGCAAAAGACACATACCCACCGTTAAATGTTTGAATGTCGTGTAGCTGGGTAATGTCCCCTGTCATGTGCCTAGAACAGCCACTATCAACATACCAAGGTCTGATGATATTCCTCCATAGCTGTCCCTGCACAAAATGCGGGATTAGTTAGTTTTTGGTACCCAGTCCATACTTACACTGGGTGACCCTGATTCATCTATAGTTGTCATGGATTGCTATGACATATCCTTTTGATCGTCAAACATGGAATTTGTAGAAACTTTCGCCGGAGATTTAGGCAACCATCTATGTCTGTATGATTTTGAATTATAGGTACGAATGGTTGTCGTAACCTCTGGTGGTTTAGATGTAGATGGGGACGAATCAGCCTTTTTCTCCTGTTTTGGTCTAGTCTTAGTGTTCATATGAGAATTTGAACTTGGAACACCATTTCTGACCTTTCTTTTAGACATGTTAGGTTTGATCTGATGAGGACTAAACCTGCTAGATTTGTTTCGATTCCAATCATCATCAAAGGAACCAGCTTGATAATGCCTGAATCTTTGCCTGTACTAGTTATGAGGCATGTATTGCATATTCCTCTGATAAAATCCATAGTGGGGAACGTACGGACGATGTGGACAATTTCTTGCAATATGACCAGGAGTGCCGCAATTAAAACAAGTTTGACGTTTTATGAAAAAGTCATTTTGGGCAACTCCATGTCTGGACTGGTTGTGTGGACCAGTCTGCTTAAATTTGCGACAACTCCTGTTCTCATTTTTGAACTTATCACCTTGTTTGTCATTAGAGCATCCCTCTTTGACAAATTTAGGTGCAACGTATTTTTTTGACGTTTTTGAATTTTTTGTTTTATTAGAAACCACATTATTAGAGTTTAAATTTTCAACTGAATCAACCAAACAAGAATCCTTGCTCTTTAAAACAGAGCCCACACAAGTAGTCGGAATAACAGAATTCAAAACAGGAAGTTTTAAAGAAACATCAGAAACAAAGTTATTATCAAATTCAAAATTAGGGTCATCATCCTCATCAGTCCACTCCTTCACAATTACTTTTTCTGCACATGAAGTAGATACATTAGAATCATTCATATTTGAAGTAGATAGACCAGCATTCGCAGAACTGGTCCCACCACCTTTGTCTTGTTTACTATACTTCATGTCCTTTATCTTTTTTTCGTGTTCTTTGGTGACAGGTTTAGGAACATAATTATGATTGTAAGGTGGGGGAACTTGATTGTATCCTATTCCCTCACCTTCATTTTCTTTCCACCACAATTGGTTCTCATCCATTGAGTTAACTACATCAGTAGAACCATCGAGTTTTTTAAAATCAAGTTCATCCTTTTCAAATTTACTAGTTAGATTTAAGATCTCTAATTTGGAGGCTTCCAGTTTAGCAGTTAACTCAGCAATTTGTTGATTAGCATCTAGGTAATGACAGCTCTTAAGACTAAGATCAGATTTGAGCTTAAAAATGTCTTTCTTCTGTGCTTTTATTTTGTCTAGAAAGACCTTTTCATTTTTCTTAAGTTTAAAATTTTCTAATTTTATCTCCATATCCCTACTTAGACTATCGTTATGAAGCTAATATATTTCTATATTTCACCACAATTTAAAGAGCAAGTCTGAAAACGTACCTCAGATGAATCTGGAGAAGTGAACGCCATATACGCAAACTGAAACTCCTTGATTTTCTCCTCAGCAGCATTTTCTTCTCCAGTGTCTTCAACATTGGCGAAATTTGCAGTCTGATTTCCAATGTTGAGTGCAGCCATATGACCTTCCCAAGAGAACTGTTGAGAAATCATACTTCTTTCACCATTACATGAACTACCTCCAGCCTCACCTCGGACATTTCCAACTAGAACCAATGCCCTTTCCGTATTACCATCCTTAGCTGGGTTAGTACATTCACGAGCAAAATGACCCGGCTCGTGACAATTGTAGCACCTGAGAGTGTCTTTGTTAAAACCCACCTTTTGATTATTAGGCATGTTCCAATTATTTCTACTCGTCCTCTTAGTGAACTTCTTTGCACGGAAAACTGCCATGGCTATTTGCCACGAGATTTCCATTTCTTCAACATCATCGGGATGAATCTGATCTAGTTCAGCAGCAACCACATGTTGAACTAAGTCTCTAGCCAAAAATGCATTATATCAATTCATGAATCCCGCCATTAGAGCGATATTCTCTTGAGTCTCTTTAGATATGGTGGGAATCTGATTGAAGCTTTAACTGGAAGTGTGAGCAGTATCATTAGAAGATTGTCCAGACTTGGTGAAGAAAACTGGAGCTGGTTGGGGTGATTTGGATGATGATGATTGACCTAAAGTGGATGAGAACATCTGGAAGTTTCCCTGAGGTGGTTGTTGAGTAGGCTTTAACAGTGAGAAACTATCTTAAGAAATAAGAGCATTGTTGGAGGCAACGTTGTATCCAGCTGCACTGTAAGAGCTTGCATGATTTATTGCCCGCTGCTTATCATCCATATCACATGCTTTAATGGTGTCTATCATTTCAGTCAAACCCATTTTGTTAAGGTCCTTAGTCTTTCTGAAACCGCAACATTCATGTCCCAACTTTTCGACAATGAGTTCACCAACTTGTTGTTATTTCTGACGTTTGTAAATAAATCCCTGCTGATCTCATTTCGATCACAAGAGATATGAATCTTTGAAGTTGGGATTCCAACGTTTCTCCCAAAACATGATTAAACATATTAAACTTTTGTCGTAGCAGATCTTGGCGGCTTATCTTCATATCTTTACTTCCTTCATATACTTCAATTAGTGCTTCCCACAATTCTTTAGCCGACCGAAGTTCTCTAAATTGAAGAGCAATCTCAGGTGAGAGTGCCATGGTTAGAGTGGAGAGAGCTTTCTCATCTTCCTCGACTTTAGCAAAGTCATCGTCGTCATATTGTGAAACGGGTTTCACAATGACTTCATCTGAGTTAGGTCTTTGAAAGGTGATTCTTTGAGGTCCCCTCACAATACTCTTCCAAATTTTGGAATCTTTCATCTTGGCGTAGTGTTCAAAACAAAATTTCCATTCACTGAACCCCTCATGAGATAAGAGGCGGGGTATGCGAGTGACAGTTACCATGATGGAGTCAAGTTCTTGATGAAGTGCTGAATTGATTGAGTTACTACCATTCGTTAATTGGGCCATTAAGATTAGATTAAGGATTGTTTTTAGGTCCAATTAATACTTAAGATCCAAAAGTTACTTAAAGTTCAAATATGAAGCCCAAGTCCAAATCAAATAAGCCCAAACAGTTAACTGGGCTGTAAACAAAATCAAACTGGTTGACCAAGTCAGGCCGAGAACTCAGTGTAAGACTGAGTTTGACCGAGAAGAACCAAGTGGACCAAGCTTTGACCGAGAACACTGTCGTTGACAGAGAACAGGTAGTGTTGACCGAGAACAGTTATTAGCCGAGAACACACCGCAGCCAAAAACCAACAATAGCCGAGAACTAATGGTTGCCAAGAACTACCAGTGGCCGAAAACTAACAGACTGTCAACGAACTCATAACAAACTCCCGAGAAAAGTGGGATTTTGATTTGTTCCAACCAAAATCAATTCCTTCCCAAGAATACCTTCTTCCTCTTCCCCGGTCACTGTTTCACTGGAAAACACAAGTAAATCATCTATGAACCAAGATCTTGAATCTTTGATATCACAATAACGAGCCTGAAAAGGTCTAAGGCTATGACACCAATTGTAAGTCCCGATTCTGGATCACTACAATTATGATATCAATATAACAAGTATAGGTGCGAAATACCGATACTTGGTGATTCAAGAACACGAGTAACCACAAGGTAGTAACACGAGATTGCTTCAAAACACACGTATATATTAAGATACGTCGGGTGCTTAAGCACTTACAATACACAAGGCTCAAAACCAGTGAAAAAAGAACAACCAGTTCCCTATACAAGACATCAACTATATATAGGAAAACCAAACACCTAAGCCCACATTAACCAAAAGCCCACCGAGAACTACAAGTTAGTTCTCGGCTTACATAGTAACCCGTAGCCCAAGCCCATATACAACTTAAACCCATAACAACTTAGACTAAGTACAAACCATATAAACTAGGCCCAACAGGTGTTCGTATGGTGCTTGAAGATTCATCTTGGGTAGAAGAAATGCAAGAAGATTTTCAACAGTTTAGTCGACTAGGTGTGTGGTATCTCACTGATAAGCCTGATCGAGTTAAGAAGACTATTCCAACCAAATGGGTCTTTAAATGTAAGAAGGATGATCGTAGGGTTATCGTCAGAAATAAAAGCACGTTGGGTGTGAAAGGATTCCATCAGCAAGAAGGCGTAGACTACACTGAAGTATAGGCTCTTGTTGAAATATTGAAGGCTATACGTATATTTTTGGCCTATGCAGCTCTCAAGAATATTAAAGTTTTATCAAATGAACGTCAAAAGTGCGTTTCTCAATGGGAAATTTATGAAGAGGTGTATGTAGCAGCCTCCTTTTATTTGAAGATCCGGACTATCCTGACCGTGTTTACCTTTTAAAAAAGGTTCTTTATAGTCTCCACAAGCCCCGAGAGCTTGTTACGGCACACATTCTGACCATCTGACATATAGTGGCTTCAAACGAGGAAATGTGGATTGTACTCTTTCTACAAGACTTTCGGAGAAGATCTGCTCCTCGTCCAGATATATGTCGATGACATCATATTTGGTTCTACATACGATAAGCTGTGTAAGGATTTTGAGAAGGCAATGCAGATGAGATTTGAGATGAGCTCGATGGGGGAGATGAATTTCTTCTTGGGGTTGCAGGTTCATCAATCTGATGCTGGAATTTTCATACATCAGAAAAAATATGTGAACAATGTCTTGAGCCAATTCAAGATAACTGCCGAAAAATCTCTTCGACACCTCTTCTCGTGGATCACAATTTGTCACCGAACGAATTGGAGGATACCGTTGATTCTACTCTATTCCGAGCTATGATAGGTTCTTTAATGTATCTTATTGCTTCTCTGCCTGATATCATGTTTGCTGTTGGTTTATGTTCCAGGTACAAATCGAGTCTCCGAGTGACTCATCTGGTGGTGGTTAAACGTATACTTCACCATATGAGGGGTAATCCTGACACCGGGTTATGGTATCCCAAGGATGATAGCTTTTATATCACTGCATTTTTCAATTTGGACTACGGGATTTGCAAAATCAACTTCAAGTTAACTACAGCGAGTTGTCAATTTCTAGGAAGCCGACTTGTTTCCTGGTAGTGTAAGAAGCAGACAACGGTCTCCACATCAACCGCAGAAGCAGAGTATGTGGCAGTCTCGAGTTGCTGTTCACAGGTTCTTTGGATCCGAAAACATTTGTGGGATTACGGTTTGAAGTTTCTTACTACTCCCATATTTATTGATAAATCAACTGCTATTTGTATCACGAAAATCCCCCCCCCCATGCAAAACTCTAAAACGAAGCATGTTGATATTCGATATCATTTTATCCATGATTGTTTTGAAAAGAAATTAATCGATCTGGAGAAAGTGCTCACGGATTTTCAGAAAGCTGATCTGTTTACCAAAGCTTTTATCAAAACTCGCTTTAACTTTTTGCCTAGTTTAAACGGATTGAAAACTCTTGCTGATATCCTTAAGCTCGGTGTAACATCCCAAGTTTCATCGGTATTTAAAGGAATTGTGTTTAATTAAATTACAGAAGATAAATGTAATTATCTAAAGTATGAGGGGAATAAGTGTCATTAGATGGAAAGTTAAACATGAAACCCTACCCTCTTTCTATATATGTAGCCACCATCTCATTTATAATCATCCTAGCCTCCAAACACATTCTTCAACAAATTCCCATATTTGGGAGAATAACCCACAAAGACATGACGATTCCCAGAGATCTAACTGTCGGATTGGTCACAAATTTTAAATAAGTGTTCAAGGCATATAAATGAAGATTCCCACCAATCAGATCTTTGATCAGAGGTCGTGAAGTCCGGTTTTTATGAGAAAACCCTAACAGCAAAAAATAGAATTTTCCTGCAATTGTTCAGCTTTTTCGGCGACTGTAGCGGCGTTTTCCGGTGATGGAGGGCTGATGGGTTTGTAGATATGGGCAAGATGGTTCCGTGGCTGCTTAAATCACTCAATTCCGAGTTCCTTTGATATGATTTTGGTCTATTCGAGTGATTTCGACCATAAACCTTAAAGGTACGTTTTTGTTAAAAGGTTTACTTTTTGTGTACATATTTGCATAAAAATTTGTAGGATAATAGAACGGGTCATGTTTATTGATAAAGTAAGGGACTTGCTAGTAAACGGGTTAGTTGGTTTGTTTTGGGTAAAACGAGTAGTGTTTGGTTCGTGATAAGGATGGGTAAATGAAGTCGGTTTTGCATGAAACTTGGTAGAAATCATTTATCTCAGCTGACCCAATATTTTAGATCCCGACAACGCAGCCCTGTGATGCTGAATGAGCTATTAAAATTTAGATCTAGCTTTAATCTGGTGTTTAATCAATCAAAAACGAGCTTAAGGCTCACCTTAACTTGGCTCTGGACCACCCGAGGCTACCTGGATTATAAAAGATCAAAATCCGGCCAACCATGGTGGTTAAAGGCGGCTGACAGTGTCGAAATTGAAGAAAACCCCGAAAAACGTGTTAAGGATAATCAGGTCTGGACATATGCCCCGTATATGTTATATGGGCGCATATGTTTGTGGGCGCATAAGTATGGCTGTATATGTATGTATAACATATATGTATGTATGACGTATATGTATGTATACCATATGTGTATGCATGAAGTGCATATGTATGAAAGTATAAGTTATAACGACGACTTATGCTTAATAACTTATGCGTTGACTTATACGTAAAAATGACTTATGCGCCAAGAACTAATGCGGCATAGAATAAGTAATTAGTTAATAACTAAAAGTAATGTTTAAAAATGATAAAAGCCTAGAAAGAAAGACCGAGGCTAGAATAGATACGTAAGAGCACGAGAATAGTAGTTAAACTTATGTACCTTTTTACATAGTTAACCCTGCCCAACTGAAGAAATGTGTTACAATCAATTCCGAAAGAAGCAGAACCCAAGTGAGTTTCTAGCCCCTTCTCTCTGTTATGTTTTTCGGGGATTTGTGTATACTCCTATGTGTTAGTTAATACACTTACCTTAAGTGGTAAGTATATGTTATATGAATGTCTTATTAAAGATATATGAATGATATTGAAATGATGAAAGAATGTTGAAAAGGTTAGGAGCATATATGTAGATGTTTATGAATAAATGTATATATATATAACTAATTCATGTATGGCAAAGAATGTATGGTTGTATGGAAATGAATGTATGGTTGTATGGAATGGGAAGAAGGGACCAAACCTTAATAATATCTGAGATAGAAGGGACCAGACCCTAATAATATCTGAGATAGAAAAGAAGGTACCAGACCCTAATAATATCTGAGATAGAAAAGAAAGGACCAGACCCCAATAATATCTGAGATAGAAAGAATCAGACCCTACTAATATCTGAGACAGAAAGGACCAGACCCTACTAATATATGAGATAGAAGGGACCAGACCCTACTAATATCTGAGATGGTAAATATAGTTATGCATGTAGTATGAATGTATTAAAGAATGTATGTTTGTAAGAAGGAATGTATGTATGTGTGTATGTATGTATGTATGTATGTTTGTATGTATGTATGTATGTTTGTATGTATGTATGTATGTATGTATGTATGTATGTATGTATGTATGTATGTATGTATGTATGCATGAAAGGAAGGTAAACAGGTTAAGAAAATAATATGTATCGGATGCATATATGTAAGTATGTGTATGAAATGTATGTTGTCTGATTAACTAGAACTCACTCAACGTAGCTGACTTTTAGTATGCATGCAGGCAAATAGGACGAAGGAGCTGGCTTGTGGGGGATACGTGGCATGGACTGAGCTGACTGGAATGTAGTGAAGAAAAGTTATGTTTTATGTTAAAATAAATTGAAAGTTTAAATACAAGATTTTACTATGAATTTTTGATGTTTTTATATTCCGCGAAAAGTTTTAACTCACTCTGATATTAGAACTATGTTTATGAGTAAATCCAACGTCCAATGTAGGTAACCGGGACTAGCGCCTTAAATTTTGGTATCATAGCATAAGTTCGATAGAAATAAGCATTATATATGCTTAGACTCGAACAGAGATTGGGACTTAAAGAGGTAGCTTGGTAACGATAAAGTACACGATTAATTTCATGTAATGATTTAGAAGTATATGTGTATGCATATTAAATGAAAGTGGAAGAATGTATGATATTAGCTTAATTTCTAAAGAAAAAATGTTTGTATGCTAGCTTAATTGCTAGGGAAAGAATGTGTATATGCTAGCTTAATTGCTAGGGATAATAATGTAGGTTATACGTATGTTTACATGATTGTGTGAGAAGTAGAAACTAGCACAAGTGAAATCATAAAGGGAAGTATGTAGAACCTGAGGAGTAATGTAAAGAGTTAATTTAACTTGGCCACTGTCATTAACTACTTACCTTACTAATCATGTGCTAATAATTCCTAGAGTGATAACATTTTGTTCCTTAGAGATAAGATAGATGACATATACAAAGGACGAGCACGAGGAGGTCGTATTGGTCGCTGTGGTAAGAAACATGCCAAACAGACACCCTTTTTGAAGAAGGTGTGACAAAGCGATATACGAAAGCAAGATGACTCCGACTATAGAAAGTAATGAAGAAGGATCACCCTTGGGGCTTGTAGTCGTATACACTAAGGGAGTTGCTCAATTGTTTCGCACTACAATGCCAACAATGTTCCCTGAAGCATCAAAGACAGCCTAAACTGGGAAATCCAAGTGGAAGCAACATGAAAGAAACAGAGATAAGCCAACTAGAATGAGTCAAGACATGAAGTATGCCTACAATAGTTAACTCCATAAGGGAACTTGATGGGACCATGAGTAATGACGTGAATGATGAGAAAGTAGAGAGGATCGAGAAGAATGGGTGATTGTCAAGGTATCCTAATTGAAAAGGCACGAAAGGATGAGGCTACATAGTGTAGCGAATATGAAAGGAAGACGCTACGAAGAATATAGTTGTGTACCTGAGACTTTAAGGAAGAGACCACTAGCGATACTTGCGTTAAAGTCTGAGAATGATTAAAAATTGTAAGGTAGAACTACAGGGACGTGAGTTCCTTGTTACTTTAATTGTTTGACCTTAAGAGAGTTCATTGTCGTTTGGGAATGGATTGATGTTTGAGTTTGAGGTTCATATAACATGTAAGAGTAAGTTGATAAGGTTGTCTTTGGATGGCGGTACAGTGACGGTTATGGTACTAAGGAAAGTTCAGGGCTTAATGTCATTTCGATGATAACAGCTGATGCTAGACTGTCGCTATCTAGTCAAAAACATTTATAATCAGTTACAAATC
Organism: Bidens hawaiensis; assembly: GCF_021521415.1. Lineage (NCBI taxonomy): Eukaryota > Viridiplantae > Streptophyta > Magnoliopsida > Asterales > Asteraceae > Bidens > Bidens hawaiensis. The sequence continues at coordinate 21,077 of NW_027498156.1, forward strand.
ACCTAAGCAAGCTAAGGTAAGCAGGGTGTCGAACACAAGGAGTATGTGGTCAATGCAAATCGTGTAAACAAGTTTCAGTATTACGAAGTAGTGAGTTTTAGTGCTGATCACACAAGAAAATAAGTTGGTTATAATAATGATTATGCAAATTAACGAATTCAAGCAATTAACAAAGAAGACTCATCCCCGGGGTTTAAGAATATTGTAGATAAACAGTTTCTCATGCAACCTAACAGGTTAATTATCACAGACTGACTAAAGACTGATTAAAGAGTTAAACCTTAGGCACCAACAATCGCTAACACACGACATTGGTTATCAAACGGTCCATGCCAGTGTGACTCAACTAAGGGCAATTGTGTGCTTCGTTGTATTCAATCTAGTTAAACAACCCTATGAGCAATTACTATAGCAACTGAAAAACTAATTGTTCTGATCAACGTAAACCTAAACCCATTGAATGCAAAACAATACTAAACATCAATACTCATAAATCAATCAAATATAATTACAAATAGTATATTCATGGTTACAATCAAAACTAAAATAAATACAAACTCTACATCCTGGGAATGAATCGGAGAGATTAGCCGAGCCTCAACATCATAGAATCGTAAATAATGATGTTATGGAACATAAACACGGCCTCGGTATGATCCAGAATGATGGAATCGCCTCTCTTTAGCTCTGGAAATCGCCTGGAATAATGTATGAGATGATAGGGTAGTCAATGATGAAAATAACTTAAAACCCTAGCTCTCCCGTCTAAGCCACCCATCGCGATATGTGATGGGATCTTCAGTGGTCCATCGCGTATCACGATGGACCAAAAGTCAACTTCATTTAATCATCCATCGCGATACGCGATGGGTCTTCAAGACTGCCCATCGCATATCGCGTGTCACACCCCGACCAAAGGCGGAACATGTCGGGGCGTAATGTATTGATTGGACAGTAGCTCAAAAGACACTAATTAAAGTGGCAATAATTTTTTAATTCATTAACATCAAAACAAGTACACAATTATAATAATCAAAACAATTACATCATATTTATTATTTTTTTTGGATAAATATCCTAAGGTATAAACTAATATCTTCAATCTTGATCATTGTAAATTACTTGTACCTATAGCGTGTATAAAAAGAGAGTTTGTCAACATGAATGTTGGTGAGAATACATAAGTTTTAGTTGAGATACATATATAGATAAAAATCGCAATTCATATGTTAATGTTGAGCATCACAATTCCCATGAAAAATGTAAACAACTAAATAGATGTGGACCCGTTCCTATTGATACGAAATCAAAGTACTTGGGTGTAAGGCCTCGTTACCGGTGCCTCACATTTGGACGTTGGATTTACTCATAAACGCGGTTCTAAATATCAGAGTTAATAAAAACTTTCGCGGAATAATATAAAAGTTAACCATTCATTGCAAACATCCATAACGTGTCCTTCGAAAACATAACATAAAACATAGTATTTCAAACATCACGACAAATCTCCAGATGCCAGCCTCTTCGGATTCTGCCATGTGTCTTCCTCAAGCCAACTGCCTCAGTCGATTAGCCTGCGTACATACTAAAAGTCATCTATGCTGAGTGAGTTCTAGTTAATCATACAACCTTCAATACATTCATAACTAAGTACTTCCATACGTGCTTTATACTTTCGTAATTCGTTCATAATATACATACATACATTCATACTTTATTCTAAATTCTACTTTACATTATTCTATTCTGCCTCGGATATTATTAGGGTCCGGTCCCTTTTTCTGCCTCGGATTTTATTAGGGTCCGGTCCCTTTTCTGCCTTGAGTATTATTAGGCTCATTCCCTTTCTGCCTCGAGATTTATAAAGGGCTCGGTCCCTTTTCTGCCTAGGATATTATTAGGGTCCGGTCCCTGTCTACCTTGAGTATTATTAGGGCTCAGTCCCTTTTCTCTGTACCTGACTATCTCTTACATTCATTCATAACATGCATGCATATCATTCGTACATTATACATAACATTATACCTTGACAGTACGTGTAATATCCGAAGGTCGTTCACGTACCGACAAGCAATCATTCATACCTTATATACATATCATATAAAGCATACACTTACCACTTAAGGTAAGTGTATTAACTAATCACATCGAGTATGCACACAGACCCGAAAACATAACAAGGAAAGGGGCTAGAAACTCACCTGAAGTCGGTTACGTTCACCGTTAATAGTATTTCTTTCTTCAGTTGGGCACGGCTAACTGTATAATAATTACATGCATTAATTAACTATCACTACTCATCTCGCGTTTCTAGTCTAATTATAACCCTCAACGAACGGGGGTCCGGGGGCAGCGCCCCTGGCAGCGGGTCTAGGGGCGGCAGCCCCTAGCAGGGTCCAAGGGGCAGAGCACCTGGCTGAGGTCGAGCTGCTAGGTCAGCTTGGAAAAGTTTTATTTCTATTAACTGTCTTAACACATTTTCCATTAGTATTTTGAATCATTAATTAATTTGCTACTAAAAACTTCAATGGCTTCTTTGTCATTAAATCATTCTTTTTCTAAGTCCAGGGACTGTTCTGTTATTCTATCAAACTTCTAGTTCGTTATCGGGTTCATAACGAATGACCCATTCGTTACTTTTATAACGAATCAAACCGGTCCATGTAGCGAATTGGACTCCATAGCGAACTGGTTCTTTGACAAATTGAACCCTATAGCGAATGAATCCCCAGTAACGAATTGAACCGTCTAGTTCGTTATCTTCCTTTAACGAATGAGTATAACGAAATGAGGTTACTTTGCTGTCTTTTCTATAACGAATCAGGATACGAACTAGGGCTAGTTCGTTAAGCTTTCATTAGCGAATTCACTTGACGAATCACCCCTAGTTCGTTAACGAAGTAGGGTTAGGGTTTGTCAGAGAATGTCGGAAACATTCTCTGACATCCTTAAATACCCAGCCGCCTTTCCGGCGCCATCTTTCCGGCGCCGCCGTGCCGGAAAACCGGGCGGTGGCCGGAAAAACGTGTTTCAGCGCCGTTTTCACCGTTTTTCGTTCCGTTTGATCCAGATCTGAGCTAGGGTGATCCATAGGCTCATCTTTTGCTTGTTTAATACCCAATTCCACCTGGATCTCGTGACTTTAACGGTTTAAAGGTGTTGACTCGTCATTTCACTATTATATCTAACGGGTTTAAGCTCATACAATATCATATTATCATACCTTGGATCGGGATCGGTTCTTCTTCTATGTTTCGGCTAGAGAGAGAGACTAGAGAGAGAGAGAGCTTAAGTGTGTGTTTTGTGTTGGAATACCGTATGCCCGAGACACATAATTAGGTTAATGTGGCTAGTTGTGTTTGATCCAAGTCGGGTCATACCCAATAACGAGTTAGACACACACCAATAATGTATTTGTTAATATAAGATCTATGAGACAAATATAGAGCACGATACATTCAGAAAATCGGGTTTCTGAATACCTACTTGAAAGTGTTAAATAAATTAATTGGTTAATTTATTTATTCAAATAATTATTATTGGAATGATTATTTAACTATGTGTTCTTTTATAAAATGGTTTATGAAAGATGGAGTGTTTATATATTTTATAAAGTATAAAATAAAAAATATATATATATATATATATTTTGGGGCCGGTTTTGGGTGGGCCCCACACCCCAAATGTTTTGGTCAAGTTTTGTCATGGTTTTGGTAGAGGTTGAGTATTGGTTACTTGACTTAAAAAACCTAACACCATATATGATTTGATTGGAAGATTTTATATATATCAAGATACTTTCAAGTAACAAAAAAAAAAAGACACACAACTCTTTCCTTTTCTTTGTTCTTGTTTTTCGGCCAAGATCAAAAGAAGAGGCTCGGGTCTCGGTTATTCGTGTTCAAGCTCCCTAACATAGCTCGGTGTGTGTTGGAGGCTCGGGGTATATTCCGTTTGAGGATTTTCCCTTTGAAAGTCTAGCATGAACATCATCATCTTCTTCAACATCAACTACACTCTTAAAAGGTTAAGAATGTAAGTGTTTATAGTTTTGATAGTTTAGTTTTTCCGTATCATTTGATCATTGCTTCGGGTTTCTAATAAATAGATTATTGGTAATCTTATGACATGAATAAACTAGGTTGTTCATGAACATATCTTATATAAACTTGTAATATATACATATATAAACACATGGATACATATGTTTAGTTTGTAAATATCACGCTTCCGCCTTAATTGTGACTAGTTAAATGGTTAACTAAATATAAAATATCCATAGAAACCCAACAAATGGCATCAAGAGCCGGGATACGGGAAACTAAGCTTCGGGTTTTCGGTTTTATATTTTTCCCCTTGAAAGATTTTATACAAAAATTAACATGCATGATTTTTGTATTTAATCTTGTTATAATTTTTTGGCTTTGTTCAAAAAAAAAATCAAAAAAAATATATATATATATATAAAACCGAGTAATTGGGCCGAAGCCCACTTGTTTTGGTTAATGGGCTAACCGAAAAAAAAAGGGGGAGAAAGTGCAATGGGCCGAAGCCCATTTTTGGTTAAATGGGCCGAAGCCCATGAGACTTTCTATTGGGCCGAAGCCCATGTGTTTTGCACATGTGGGCCGAAGCCCATAATCAAATTATTGGGTTTGTCTAGGCCCGATAAGGTCAAGGGGTTTTGGAACGGGTTCCTAAGACATAACGGGTTATGTTTGTTAAAACTAGACCGAGCCGTAGACCAAATGGATGTTTGTTGTGATTGTTATTAATTATTCAAAGTTTCGTTTTGTAATAATTAATTAGGGGCAGTTTTGTAATTATTTATTCATATGGGTATGTAATAAATAGTTTATTTGTAATATCTTTATTTTATAGAAAAAATGTATTAGGACATTTGTTTTGTAAATTTAAAGAAGATTGCAAAATTGAAAGTTTGGGCCTTATTGGGCCGGGTATGGTGATAATGGGTCTCACAAGCCCATTAAGGGGATTCAAGCCCAAAAGGACCTAAGCCCACCCATTGAGCCCAAATGGAAGCTTATGGAAGCTAAGGCCCAAGTTCAAGCCCAATGGATTACAACGGGGTTGAAGAAGATGCTTGACGCATTTGGATGCGGGATCAAGTGGGAGCTACAACATCCATGTGTCGTGTGTCCCTTAGGATCGGACCTAAGACACACACTTGTTTCGGCTAACAAGTGTGGTCTAACTTAGTGGCTCGTGTCTAGTATAATTGTGTATGCTTGTTAATTGATTGTTTGATTGTGTGGTTGTTAGATATTAGGATATCAACTTCGTCACATAGAATTAATTAACAAAGCATAAAATGGGTTCTAATAATTATCGGTAATTACGCGACACGTAGTTTAATAAAATGGATTTATTAACTAGCCGTCTCACGCCCATAATAAAATGGTTTTATTATAAATTAGAATTTTGAAAATGGTTTCAAAATAATCATGTTACTAAATGCATGTTAGAACATGATTTAAAGTTTTACAACTAGAATTATTAAAACTAAAAATCCCTTTTAAAATTAAGGATAACAAGTTAAACACCATCCTTTTGTATAACGCTTAACATATTAGTAAGCTCTTAGTGGGAAAAAGGTCACCTAACCGCGTAGAGTAAATTAATTTGTTGAGGTAATATTGGCATATAAATGGGAAAAAGGTCACCTAACCGTTTGTATGTTGATATTACAAGTTGATACAAGTAGGACGACTTAAATTAGAACCATGTGAAGAGGGTCACCCAAGCATGGGGTCTAATAGGTGTTGATGGGATAAACATGCCGACACGAAATATGTTTTCGAACCGGTCCCATAAACTCTAGAAGTTGCAAAAGGGTTTGCAATTGTTATAAATAACTACCTTGATAAACCGACAATGGGAAAAAGGTCACCTAACCGGAGTCGGGTTCATCGTTGGATTCTAGATTTTAGTTATTAATTATATTTGGTATATATATAAAAGGGTATTAATAATTAAAATAAGTAAAACACTAAAATGAACTTAATTAAAATTCTGCAGATGGCCGCACACGTCGACGACAACATAATCCCTAACGTCCAAAACGTATCTCTCCGATCTATTCTCGCTAAAGACCGTCTTAACCACAATAACTTTTCGGATTGGTTCCGAAATTTAAGGATTGTTCTAAAACAAGAAAAATTATATCATGTTTTGGAAACACCTATCCCCAACGAACCGGAAGAAGGAAGTGAGGTCGAATATATGAATTGGGTCCAACACACGGAAGATTCCATTCAAGTGTCATGCCTCATGTTGGCGACTATGGTTCCCGAAATCCAAAAGGATTTCGAAAACCATAATGCGTACGACATGATTACTCAACTTAAGGAAATGTTCCTTAAGCAATCAAGAGTTGAAAGGTTCGAAACGGTTCGAGCCTTGCATGCATGTAGAATGGATGATAATCAACCAGTTTCAACTTATGTACTTACGATGAAAAGTTACATTGATCGCCTCGCCAAGCTCAATTGTCCCATCTCAAAAGAGTTAGCAACGGATTTGATCCTTAACTCCCTGTCGAAAAGGTTCGACACTTTCGTGTTAAATTATAACATGAACGGGTGGGACAAAAACATTGGAGAACTTCACTCAATGCTTAAAACAGCCGAGGCGAGCATGGGTAAAAGGGTTTTACCCATGTTTGCGATCAATGAAGGTAAATCCAAGAATCGATCTCAACCCAATCCTAAGGCTAAGGTAGCAAAAAGAAAGGGTCCTCCTGTGCATCTTAAGGGTAAGGGCAAATCATCGGTTGTGGCAAAGAAACAAAAGGTTGTAGAACCGAGGGGTCATAAGGATGATCCTTGTTTTGGTTGTGGGGAGACCGGACATTGGAAACGCAATTGCCCGGTCTACCTAAAGGAGCTAAGAGACAAGAGGAATGCGGGGCATGCCTCGGGTAATGTCTTTATGATTAATATTGAGCTAAATCTTATTTCTTCTAACACATGGGTATTGGATACCGGATGTGGAACTCATATTTGCAATTGGTTGCAGGGGTTCAAAAGGAATGAAGACTTAAAGAAGGGTGAAGTGAGTCTTTTCATGGGCAACGGTGCAAGGGTGCACCTGGTCGCTAGAGGAGACTTCACTTTATCGCTTCCAAGTGGTTTGGAAGTTGTTTTGAGAAATGTTTTGTATGCTCCTAGTTTGACTAGGAACATTATTTCCGTGCACCTTCTTAGACAATGTAACTTTGACTTTAAATTTGTAAAATCAGAAATGCATGTATTATCTAATGGTATCTTTTATTTTAAAGCTGTACCAAACAACGGTATTTATGAATTGGTTCATGACAATACCTCAAATAGCTCATTATATCAAACTTCCACTAAAAGACTCAAAAAGGATTTGAGTGATTCCTACATTTGGCATTGTCGTCTTGGACACATAAACAAGAATCGTGTAAATACTCTCCAAAAGAATAGTCTTTTGAAAACAAATGAGTTAGGTTCGTTTGATGAGTGTGAATCTTGTATTCAAGGCAAGATGACCAAAGAACCCTTTAAAGGTACAAATGAAAGGGCTAAGGACTTGTTAGGTATCATACATACGGATGTATGCGGACCTCTCAAGCCCACTAGTAGGAATAGTGAAAGGTACTTCATTACCTTTACCGACGATTTTAGTCGATATGGGTATGTGTATCTAATGAAACACAAACATGAAGCCTTTGAAATGTTCAAGGAATTTCAAAATGAAGTACAAAATCAGCTCGACCGAACAATCAAGGTACTCCGCTCCGATAGAGGAGGCGAATACCTAAGTGATGCTTTTCAATGTCATCTTAGAGATTGTGGAATTATTTCACAGTTCACTCCTCCTGGAACTCCTCAACATAACGGAGTATCCGAGAGGAGGAATAGAACACTGTTGGACATGGTTCGATCAATGATGGCACAAAGCTCACTACCGCCATCATTTTGGGGATATGCGCTACTTACAGCGGCTCGTATTTTGAATATGGCCCCGACCAAAAAGGTGGATCGAATACCCTATGAAGTGTGGCATGGAAAGGTTCCATCCTTTTCATATTTAAGGGTATGGGGATGCATAGTTTATGTTAAACGTGACACCCCAAATAAGCTTGAGGCTCGATCCATCAGGTGTATCTTCATAGGATACCCAAAGGATGATATAGGATATATATTCTATGATCCTAGTGAACAAAAAGTGTTTATTTCACGCAAAGGATACTTCTTAGAAACTAAGTTTTTTATGGAAGGACCTAGTGAAAAGAGAGTGGAACTTGAAGAGGTTCAAGAATCACTGGATGATACACAGTTGGTCGATACTAGTTTTCAACACGAGGATGTTGAAGGTGATCAAATGGTTGATCATACACACGTTGCTCGCAGATCTAGTAGGATTAGTCGACCTCCCAAGAAATATGGATTTCTCGTGGATGATTGCTACTTGGTCGATTCGGATGAACCGATCTCCTACAAAGATGCTATGTCACAACCTGATTGTGACAAGTGGCTTGAAGCCATGAGCGCCGAGATGCAATCCATGCACGATAACCAAGTTTGGGAATTGGTTAATCGTCCACTTAACTCCAAAATGGTTGGATGTAAGTGGGTCTTCAAGAAGAAGACCGATATGCATGGAAATTTAGATACTTACAAAGCACGACTTGTAGCAAAAGGTTTCACGCAAACTCAAGGGATTGATTATGATGAAACCTTCTCGCCGGTCGCGATGCTTAAGTCGATCAGGATATTATTTGCCATTGCAGCTCATTTTGATTATGAGATATGGCAAATGGATGTCAAGACCGCTTTTCTTAATGGATATCTTGAGGAAGATGTCCATATGGTTCAGCCTGAAGGTTTTGTCGATCCATCTAATCCTGATAAAGTATGTAAGTTAAGGAAATCAATCTACGGGTTGAAACAAGCATCACGGATGTGGAATCATCGTTTTAATGAAGAAATCAAAGCGTTTGGTTTCGTCCAAAACGGTGATGAGGCGTGTGTGTATAAATGGGCTAGTGGGAGTATAATCATGTTCCTTATTTTGTATGTCGATGATATACTTTTATTTGGAAATGATATACCAAGTATGGAAAACGTTAAAGCGTGGTTAAGTAGTCGTTTCTCAATTAAGGATCTTGGAGAAGCGACATATATCTTGGGAATAAAGGTCTATAGGGATAGACAAAGGAAATTGATCGGACTCAATCAAAGTGCGTACATTGATAAAATCCTGAAAAGGTTCAGGATGGAAAACTCTAAGAAAGGTTTGGTACCTATCCCTAGAGGAACCGTGTTAAGCTCATCCCAAAGTCCTAGCTCTAAGGAAGAGCAGGATAGGATGAAGCATGTTCCTTATGCTTCGGCAATAGGATCTATTATGTATGCAATGATGTGCACTAGACCGGACGTCTCGTATGCTTTAAGCATAACGAGTAGATACCAGCACAACCCAGGTGACAGTCATTGGATGGCTGTCAAGAATATATTAAAATACCTTAGAAGGACTAAGGATATGTTTTTAATATATGGGTCTGGTGAAGAGGAACTCGTCGTAAAGGGTTACGTGGATGCGAGTTTCCAAACTGACCGAGATGATTCTCGGTCACAGTCGGGATATGTCTTCATTTTGAATGGAGGCGCTGTCTCTTGGAAGAGTTCGAAGCAGGATGTTGTCGCATTATCCACTACAGAATCTGAGTACATCGCCGCTTCAATGGCAGCCCAAGAGGCTGCATGGATGAAAAAGTTCATCATGGATCTAGGGATTATCTCTACCATTCAGGAGCCCCTAGAGATATTCTGTGACAATGAGGGTGCTATTGCACTGATCAAGGAGCCTCGTGCTCATCAGAAAACGAGGCACATTGAGCGCAGATTCAACTACATAAGGGATGAAGTTGAAAAGAGAAAGATATGTATTCATAAAGTTCATACCGATCAAAATATTGCGGACCCACTCACGAAGCTCCTCGATAGGCCAAAGCATGAGGGTCATGTTTGTGCATTAGGACTTCGGTATTCTAGTGAGTGGATTTAATCTGTATTTAGTGTTTATATAAGAACGAATGTAATGGGTATCACATGAAAATTAATTATGTTTTAATTATTCAATGAGTTATGTTCTATATTTGCATGTTTAATCCATGAATGACTTATGTTGTTCTAAACGTCCGTAGTCGATCATACTTGTGGGAACAAGTATGAAGTTAAGATTATTATGAACCCGGATTGGTTTATATTCATGTGATGAATATAGGGCATAGGTTTGCCACCAAGGTTCATAGATATTTGTGGGATACAAATATTGGACATGATCCGCTCTCAAGGATCACTGCATGGAGTTAGTGCAACTGATCATAAGTAATCCTTGAGTAAAGGCGAGTATCATTGTGTCCTTTGACCTGAGATGCATATTGGATCTGGTTTTTCATCAAGTCTGATATCTTGACTCTCTTCTTTGTTATTTCGGTAACACGATGACGTGTAAGAAAGAGCTCAGATATCATATGAGATGTCAACGAGGATGTATGCAGTCAAGATGGGATTTGTTCCTCTTATGTGTTGAGAGTTTAGATGTCTAAGGCCTGTTAAGTTAAATCATTGAGAGAATGATCACTCTGTGTCTCTTCGATTTGACAGGACATCTAGTAACAAAGGGATGTAATGATAAGACTTACCTATATCATATCAAGTATGGACTTGAAGGGGATGATGTTATTGAATGGCACTTAGTCAAACACACTAGGGGTGGTGACCTGTTGTTAGGCGGTATTCACCATTAGCATTAACTTCTTATGAGTCACGTGCAAGTGGGAGATTGTTGGAATACCGTATGCCCGAGACACATAATTAGGTTAATGTGGCTAGTTGTGTTTGATCCAAGTCGGGTCATACCCAATAACGAGTTAGACACACACCAATAATGTATTTGTTAATATAAGATCTATGAGACAAATACAGAACACGATACATTCAGAAAATCGGGTTTCTGAATACCTACTTGAAAGTGTTAAATAAATTAATTGGTTAATTTATTTATTCAAATAATTATTATTGGAATGATTATTTAACTATGTGTTCTTTTATAAAATGGTTTATGAAAGATGGGGTGTTTATATATTTTATAAAGTATAAAATAAAAATATATATATAAATATATATATATATATATATTTTGGGGCCGGTTTTGGGTGGGCCCCACACCCCAAATGTTTTGGTCAAGTTTTGTCATGGATTTGGTAGAGGTTGAGTATTGGTTACTTGACTTAAAAAACCTAACACCATATATGATTTGATTGGAAGATTTTATATATATCAAGATACTTTCAAGTAACAAAAAAAAAAGACACACAACTCTTTCCTTTTCTTTGTTCTTGTTTTTCGGCCAAGATCAAAAGAAGAGGCTCGGGTCTCGGTTATTCGTGTTCAAGCTCCCTAACATAGCTCGGTGTGTGTTGGAGGCTCGAGGTATATTCCGTTTGAGGATTTTCCCTTTGAAAGTCTAGCATCAACATCATCATCTTCTTCAACATCAACTACACTCTTAAAAGGTTAAGAATGTAAGTGTTTATAGTTTTGATAGTTTAGTTTTTCCGTATCATTTGATCCTTGCTTCGGGTTTCTAATAAATAGATTATTGGTAATCTTATGACATGAATAAACTAGGTTGTTCATGAACATATCTTATATAAACTTGTAATATATACATATATAAACACATGGATACATATGTTTAGTTTGTAAATATCACGCTTCCGCCTTAATTGTGACTAGTTAAATGGTTAACTAAATATAAAATATCCATAGAAACCCAACATTTTGGTGGTGTATGGAATATGTGTGAAATGAGAAATAAATGGGTAATTAAGGTTTATATAATTATGGATCATGGGCTTAGCCCATGGTCCTTCCTCTTTTCCTCTAACCCAAGTCTATAACCCAATTCCATTTAACCCGACACTAGCCCGACTCATAATAACTCATACTTTCGTTTATTAACAGAAACTAGAAAACGGGATGTTACATTGGGTAAGTGTATGATCATACTAGATGAGGATAGATGAGGATGAGATACCAACCACCAAACATAAAATAAACAATTAAGCACATAGAGCATGCAATAATCACACATAAACATATATTGAATTGTGTTATGAGTAGATGAATAAATAAAAATGAGTAATTTAAATAGGGTATACATGCCACCCCCAAAATTTAAAAGATGAAAAAGGGGGATATGTAAACTCACAAGAGATATAGAGGGTGGTAACAGTAGATGGTTTAAGCGAGTTAATTGATCACGAGAGAATTCCCGACCAGTTGTCCTAATTTCAAGGGGATGAAAGAAATAAATATCTATTTGAATTCAATGTTTTAGACGCGATAAAATGGATTAATAAGGGATTTGGGATCGATAAAACATAATATAAATTATCACAAATTTTATGAAGTTGGATTAAAAACAAAAACAATTAGACATAAATACAATTTAGTTTCAATTCTTTAAACAATGAAACACTCACTTTAATATTATCTATATTACAAGAGAAAATAAAAAGACTTGTTTCTAAAAGTTAGGACGAGTAAAACTATTTTTAGATCAATTATGTTTTTAATTATTGTATTAGGTTAAATACAGGAAATAAATAGATCTATTTATATATGAAAATTTATATGAGTGTGTATTATATATATAACGGAAGGAAGCATTTTAATGTATGACGGTGTTTTGTCCGTTAAATAGTAAAAAAAAGTATCTTTTTAATATATTCATAAGATAATAATATATAATTACAATAAAAGAAATAAACAAAATTTAACAAAAATGGGCTAGGAGAGACTCGAAATTGGGTCTCTCCGGTCTAGAATCTTAAAGAAAATCGCACCAGCCAACTGGGCTGGTGTCTAACATGTTTTATAGGATGGAACTGAAATTATTTATACACTGTTTCAACTCAACCCAAAATCATAATATAAACCCTAATGATTAAACTCAAAATCCGATCAAGTTTCCCTCTGTCAATACAAATGGACAGATAGCTTTTGTTCTTGAGATTTTAACGAAGTAAATGCACAGACAAATTACCCGAAAAGATGTTGAATTGAATGAGAACGAGTGAGCTAGGGTTCGGCAAGAAAACGAGATCAAAACAACTTCTGGACTACTTCTGGGCAGAAATTGTTATAGGATTTTGCTTAGAGTCGATGTAAGGAGTGTGTAGGTTCCATCTAATTACATTATAATAACGTATTTATAAGTGGATTAAGATAAGTTTAGCCGCGGTCCGCATTAATGTGAAATTGATTCGATTTTGATTTGTGATTTCTGTTAATTAAAAAGTATACCATCTAGAATGAAGCTGTAACTGTGTATGAACTGTCAATTGATCAAAATCCTGGAAAATCAGGCTCGATGGTGGGGCTGGTTTGCATCTTGTAAGGCCCCGTTATCGGTGCCTCACTTTAACGTTGGATTTACTCATAAACGCGATTCTAAATATTAGAGTTAATTAAAAACATTCGCGGAATATTATAAACATCCGAACCATTACATTACTTGACCATTAATCCTTGTCTTAATGAACATTCAAATTATTTAAACATAAAATGTTGTCTTCTAAATATCATAACATAACACTTCATTGAGATGCTAGTGTCTTCAAATCCATGCCATGTGCTTCCCCTCAAGCAAATTGCCTCATTCTACTCACCTGCGTGCATACTAAAAGTCAGCTACGCTGAGTGAGTTCTAGTTAATCAGACGACATACAATACATTCACATACTGACATATGCACCCGAAGGCACACACCTTCATATGTAGTTACATGCGTACATACATTCGTACTTTCGTCCTTTCTTTCATACTTACATAATACTTCAATTCGTACATACATGTTTTAAGAGCATTTCGCCCTATTAACTTCGCTGATATTATTAGGGTCGGTTCCCTACATGCGCCAATACTATTAGGCTCAGTTCCCTACATTCGCCGATACTATTAGGGTCGGTTCCCTTCATTCGCCGATACTGTTAGGGTCGGTTCCTGTAGGTTCCTGGACGGATCGTACACGGGATATCGCTAACAACGCAGGTGCGGAATCCCTGCGCAGGTAGTTACGAGTGTAGAGATAGAATCACACGAGCAATAAATCAACCACGTTATATTGATAACCAAACACGTGACTCACGGTCACTATTACAGAAGATAACACGTAACCATATGAAACACACTGAAACAAACCCTAAAACGACCAACTACGTAAACTGTTCGCTGAACAGTATATAAACACGACAACTTCGCCACAGGCGAAGTTGTCAATAACTTCGCTGATTCAACAAGTTCGCCATAGCGAACTTGTTGACAACTTCGCGCTTTACATAACAATCATAAACAAAACATAATTACATTACAGACTCGATTACAAATGCTAGACTATGAACTACTGACACACATGTACCAACAGACTCCCCCTTGGCAGTAGCTTCATATCTTGATCTTCAAATCTTAAGTCTTGTAATCTTCACCTCTACGCGTGCGCCCCTTCTCTAACACATACCGACACCACCCGTTGATATTTCCTAGCTTGATCCTTCCAAGCAGGAATGTAGAAGATCTTCTTCTCGTTGAGCACTTTCAAATCAGCCTGTGACAGATTAACAAGATGCATCGGGTCGTACACCCGAAGTACTTCTTGTTCATCCTCATCCTCCATTACCGCCTCAGCTGTCTCACAATCCACGTACCACCATTTTAAATCTTTTAGGACGTTCTTGGGCATAACTTTCATCGGTACTTCCTTCAAATGACGGACTGGTTTATACTTCATAACCATCCATGGTTTGCCGTCAGCCCTCATTCCACGATCTTTGTCTTCTATCAACTTTCCTTTTTGAGGCTTTAGCAATTCAAACTTTTTGTCTTTAATGGCTTCTTTCCATACGATCTTCTCAATGATTCTTGCCATATCATCATTGCTTCTATTGATCAGCCCCAATCTCGCTAAATCTTTCACCTCACATTCTGGTAAGGAATTCAGAGATCTCAACAATCTCTTAAAGTACTGAATGCCGTCGTACCGTTTGATCACAAATAGTTTCAGCTCTTTGTCGTACAACCAGCATATGATTCCCTTCTTTGACTCTGCATAGCCCTTCATATTATAAGTCTTTCTGAACATCGTTGGCACTGCAGGCTTCTTGGTTTTAACAAACCACTGAGCACAGCCTTCTTTCCAGTTCGGCTGCTCCTCCCATACTGTATCTTCTATCACGCTCTCATCCCCCAATTCTGATCTCTCAACAGCTGGAATCTCATGTTCCACTGAATCATCCACAATCTCACCTTCTTCTAATACATCTTCCACATTAATCTGTTCTCCAATCCTCTCAATCTCATCCATAGGCAACACGTCGTCATCATCCATCAACTCATCGTCCTCCTCCTCATCCAATTCCTTCAAAGCATCGATAACGTCTTCAACATCAGCGTCGTCATCCACAACTACAACATCATCACCAGCTGCATTTGTAGACTCCCCCTCAGTTGTGGAAGCCCCAAGAGCCTGAGAGGTTCTTGGCAGCTCATCACCTGCACCGGAAGGTGCATTGGGATCATCGTCATGATCTTCTCGTCTTTTCGTTCTCAACTCATCGCCCCTACACGTCTTCTCCCCCTGAGATGCCAAGAATGCCTTGAAGGCATCTATAATTTTACTGTGTTCCACCAGGAGGGCTGCTTGTAGTCGATTGGATTCCACTAGGCTCTGAATGGTCTTTGTCTGATCAGCAACAATCCGCTCTAGTGATGTAATCCTCTCGGAATCTGAAGTAGGCGTTGGAGTTGGCGGAACATCAGCAGCAGAAGTGACCGCAGGTGGTACACTTGGTAACCCTGCAGTAGAAGTGATTGTCGACTCCACAAACCGTGCAACTACCACCGGTGGATTAAGCGGTTGAGGTGGTAGGGACACAATTGTTGGTGCCGACGTCTCGATCGCTGTAACCTGTGCTGTAGTAGGAATAAGAGACATACTAGATAAGGCAGGTGGAGCAAAACGTACTAGCCTTGAAGATTCTCCAGCTCCCGAACCTATCCCTCTCTGTTCTCTTCTTGAACGTCTTAGCACAATATGTACTGCCTCCTCTTCATCCACTTCATCCTCATCCTCCTCCACAGTTCTCGGCCTTTTTCCCGTAGTCCGTTCCCGAGACACCATAAGTCTTCTTGCCTCAGCAAACGTCTCGTCTAGATCAGAGTCAGCTACCGAAGTAGCTGCTCTGGTAACATCCATAAACTGGGGACCCGAGACATCCATATCAAACAAACCATGTCCACTAAAAGCAGCATCTAGATCAACGTGTTCAGCAGTGGACACAGCCTGAGATATAGTAGCTGGCACAGCAGCAGAAGATACAACAGGCGCAGCTGATACAGCATGAGGTGCTGCCGCCTGATGTGGTTGCGGATCCCTGAACTCGTCCCCTCCTGCAGGAACATACTCCGGGTTGAGAAGATACCCGAAAAGTGGAGTATGCCTGGGACGCCGCTCAGGGTTGCTACGAGTGCTCGACGTCCTGCACTGAGCAAAGATACGTTTTGTTACGCACTCAATGTATCTGATAGGGCGTCTTTGCGGTATAGACGGAGCGACATGATTAATAATCATTTGTAGAAACCGAGGATACATAATAAATCGCTCGCGCGCCGTCGCCCGTCTCTGACGATCAATCTCGTAAAAGATTAGCTGACTAAAAGAATATCTGCGGTTGTAAGTCAGCGCAATCATGGCCGATTGCATCGTCGCACCCATCCCGTCTGTTCCTGCCTTTCTGCCGGACATGCATACTATTAACACATGCATCAGAAAGCGCCATTGATCCAGCAGAAAGCCTTTCCTCCTCTGCGAGTCCCCCAGCGGACCCGAATAACCCATCCTCAAGTAAGCTCCGTCACGGAAAGGAGCTACGAACTCCGTTGGGTCGTCTCTCGTTTCATCACCGAACTGCAGAGCCAACCGTATGTCTTCCGAGGAAAACTGTATGTCTTGACCATTGACAGTTGCTCGCATCACTGGAGGCTCAGGTCTGCAATCATAATACACCGTCTGCCAGAAATCTTGAACGTTAGGCAGAGATATGGGTAGTGTATTAGTGATCGCGTGAAAAACTCGTGATCGTTGGAGAAATGTAATAATCTCCCTATAGTCTTCAACGCCTCGTGCGTCTGGATCCAAAGTGATGTATTGGTTATGGGCTGGAAAGAATTGTCGTTGCTCATCACCATCATCACCACCAGCACCTCCAACAGCAGCCATATCTGCACAAAACAAATCAAGTTAGAGACCATATAACCATCTCACAAGTTCGCTGTGTACCATGTGCGAAGTTGTGATGTACAGGCGAATTTAAAGGTGAGGCGAAGTTGGGAACAACTTCGCTTCATCTGTAAGTTCGTCTGAAATCTTATAAAAAATTTGAAATAGGCGAAGTTGTGTTCAAGGCGAAGTTATGGATAACTTCGCCATAGGCGAAATTAAGCTTCAAGCGAAGTTGTGGATAACTTCGCTGAAGGCGAACTTAAGCCACTGGCGAAGTTGAGAATAACTTCGCGTAAACCTTAACTTCGCCTGAATCTGAAACGGCGACTGTTCAGATTCAAACAAGTTTTATCCGACGTTTCGGACCGATTTAAGGATATAACAATGAAGTCCAACATATTTCAATGGTGTTAGGACGAAAAGGTCGTCCATGAACACGTAACGTGTGGTCGAAAAACTTGGTTTCGAAGGTTCGACGACCCGAGGTCTCGAACCGGTTAAAACTATAAAGAGAAAGATAGGATGATATTGACAACACATACCACTAGTATAGTAGAAACAAGGAACACAAGATCGAAATCGAAAGTGAATAACAAGATCCGGATATAATGGTTATTGTAACAAGTTCGCCGGAATTTCGAAAATACGTGATACTGTTCCTGTTTAAAATCCCTTATATAGGGCAGAGTTGGTTCAGGCGAAGTTACGCTTAACTTCGCCAAGGCGAAGTTAAGCACAACTTCGCCGAATTCAACAACTTCGCCCGTAATTTTCAAAATCAGCCCTTTAAGTTTGAATAATCTTGAATTTAACCTTATAAGTTACCAAAAAGAGTTAAACAAATATGATCAAGACCCAGTAACCAACAATAAAATAATATAACTACAAAAACTAAAAAAAACTTAGAAAAATTTTAACGAAATAAGGGATCAAATTTCAGTCTAGTCAGGGACCACTACGTTTTAGAAAAGATCCTAACAGGAATCATACTAACGATGTGACTGTCACTTAGATCCGTGTTTAGCTGTATTATGACATAGAGACACAGGTTGTAAGCATGTAAATAACGTAAATGGTTTTCATCGTTTCTGTGATACGGATTAAGGTTCAGTTAAGCTCAAAAATTTAAGTTGGCAACATCTCAGAGATAATGATGTCTTCTATCTATTCTCAAAGCGTATTTGGCTATACCCAAGTCACCCCGAATTGACTTCGACCCATAATGTCTGATTATCTTGTAGATACACGATGTCTGCCTCCCGTTTTCTTCTAACTCCAGACTTGAGAAGTCTTGATTGTTACCATGTCTCATAAGTATTTAAAAATATACACGTATATATATATATATATATATATATATATATATATATATATTTTGTTTTAAATCAACATTTTTATCGACTTCGGAGTACTAAACCACTGCAAGTCCCGAATCTGGATCACTGCAGTATCTTGAAATGCTTTCTTCACGGGAATCAGAACACTCACGGGCTCGTGTATGACTGGGTAGTCGCTTTTCTGCCTATCCTTCGAAAAGATATGTATGAAGACATACAAAACTCTTAAGGAGTTTCCACGTAAATTCGAGTAAATTTAAGTTAGTATCACATACACTTTTACGCACCATAAAAATTACCATGACATACAATGACTGTTCTAAAGCCTTTTAAGCCTAATAACTTCACTAGTTAAGCACACACAATCAGTATATATATCATTTTCCAAGGTTGGATCAATTTTCTGTTAAACACAGCATAGAACTTCTTACGAAGTAACAGACTTGAAAATTAATTTCATTTCCCGTAAAAAAAAAAACTTTAAATTCAATCGCCCCAATCACATCAAAGTCGTCAGGTAAACGGCTATCCTGAAGATCCAATGGATCAACTGGACCGACCACATACAAGTATGTGTCCTTCTTACTAAGTATGACCGACTAATTTTCAGCAACTGAAAGAACACACGTCATAGCTGCCCCGGTTACTTTCAGTCTTCCGGTTAATGGCTATCCTTATTTTCTAAGTCGAAAAACGAGGACCAAAACATATCCGAGGATATGTCCATCAAACTGAGGTAATCGACTAATTTTAAGCAAAAATGACCTTTTTTTTTTTTTTTTTTTTTTAACTCAACCACATGGTTACTCGGGATTGATCATCCCGTTTAGCTCAATTAGGTTTTGAAATCTGGATTTATCAAACGCCTTTGTAAACAAGTCAGCAAAATTTTCAAGTGTATCAACTTTTTCGATCTTTATCAGTTTCTTCTCAGCACAATCCCGTATGAAGTGATGACGAATGTCAATATGCTTAGTTTTACTGTGCTTCACGGGATTGTTAATTACTGAGATGGCGGCAGTGTTATCAATTAAAATAGGAGTAAGTAAGAAATTCAGACCATAGTCGCGCAATTGTTGCTGAATCCACAAAACCTGAGAGCAGCAGTTGGATGCTGCCATGTATTCAGCTTCGCATGTTGAAATTGCAACTGATGTCTGTTTCTTGCACTGCCAGGAAACTAATCTTCCTCCAAGAAACTGACAGCCTCCTGTTGTTGACTTCCGACTCTGATTACATCCACCATAATCAGAATCTGTATACGCCACCAGTTCAACGTCTCCTCCCTTTGGGTACCACAACCCTAGTTTCGGCTTGCCCTTAAGATACCGCAAAATCCTCTTCACACCTTTCATGTGAGATTCCTTTGGGTTTGCCTGAAAACGAGCACAAAGACAAACAGAAAACATTATATCGGGCCTAGAAGCAGTTAAATACATTAATGAACCTATTATCGCCCGATACAGAGTAGGGTCCACATCTGCGTCACCATCTGATTCACCGCCCAATTTGTGATTGACGCAGATTGGGGTGTCATATGGAGAACTGTCCTCCATCTTGAATCTCTTCAGCACATCATGAACATACTTTGTTTGATGAATGAACATCCCATCCTTCTTCTGATCAACCTGCAATCCTAGAAAGAAGGTTAGTTCACCCATAGCACTCATCTCGAATCGTTTCTTCATGACAGCCTCAAAATCCTGACACATGGATACTCTTGATGCAGCAAAAATGATATCATCCACGTAGACTTGAACCAGTAAGAAGTCACATCCTTCTCTCTTCACAAACAGCGTACTGTCGATCAATCCCCTTGCAAAACCATTTTCCAGCAAGTAATCTGATAACGTTGAATACCAGGCACGAGGTGCCTGATGTAACCCATATAACGCCTTGCTCAACCTGTATACGTGATCCGGAAAGTCTGGGTCAGGAAAACCAGGAGGTTGCTCAACAAACACAACCTCATCAACTTTCCCGTTAAGAAACGCGCTCTTCACATCCAACTGAAACACCTTCATCTTTTTAGATGCAACAAACGCCAAAAACAATCTAATCGCTTCTAACCGGGCAACAGGAGCGAAAACCTCATTGTAGTCAATACCCTCTTGCTGATTAAAACCTTTAACAACCAGCCTCGCCTTATTTCTCACGATAATCCCCTTTTCATCTCTCTTGCACTTGAACACCCATTTCGTGCCTATAGCATGCACATTCTTTGGTTTTTCAACCAAAGTCCAAACTTCCATTTTTTCGAACTGAGCCAACTCTTCTTGCATGGCTTCGACCCACGAGCTGTCCTTTAAAGCCATTTGATAATTCTTCGGTTCAACTTGGCTTATGAAGCAAGAGTACAAACATTCGTTCATGATACCTGTATCTTTAATGCTTGTATAAACACAGGTGTGCTCATTCAAGCTACTTCTGGTTTGTACACTAGAGGACACATCACCTATAACATTCTCCAATGGGTGATCTTTGTGAATTCTCGTGGTTGGAACAGCACCGACATGCAAATTGTCTTCCAAGTTTGAAGAGATCTCATCTATGGTAGTTTCAGGCTGAGAGTGAAAAGGATTAATAAACTCATCTTCAGTTGAGGCCGCAGGGGTATCGATAGGGTTTGATGTGGAAGGCTGAGATTTTTCTGTCATCTGATGTTGCACTACCTCCTCTTCCTCATCAAATATCATCTTCGTCACTGCTCTTTCGTCTTCTTCAGAAATTTCCAAAGTAGGTACATTAAACGACTTAAAAAATTTAACATAGTCAAACAGCTCAGCAGGTCCATTGCTTGGTTTTAGCGGTTGGTAACTAGTAATGTCGGTGTTACAAACCACCTCCACCTTGCAAGTTGTCGTATTGAAGACCCGTCTGTTGGGAGTCCCAACAACATAACCGACTAGGATTCCCTCATCAGCTACTTCACCAAATTTCGAATTAGTCTTCAAAATCGAACAAGGAGACCCAAAAGGTTCAAGACCGCACAAGTTGGGCTTCCTTCCGTGCATAAGCTCGTAACAAGTTTTTCCAAGTCTCTTAACGGTTAACACCCGATTCAGAACATAGCAGGCTGTAGCAACTGCTTCAGCCCAGAACATCACAGGAAGCTTTGAGTCTGCCAGCATAGTTCTGGCTCCTTCAATCAACGTTCGGTTCTTCCTTTCAGCTACTCCGTTCTGTTGTGGAGTATACGGAGCGCTGTATTGGTGCTCAATACCCTTCTGAAGACAAAAGATTTCCATCTCAAAGTTCTTGAACTCTGTCCCATTGTCGCTTCTGATGAATTTAACTGATTTACTCATGACGTTCTCGACTTTTGTAATTAGATTCTTCACCATCTGAGTCGTCTCGTCTTTCGTTTTCAGAAAATATACCCACGAGTATCGCGAGTAATCATCAGTTATCACCAAGCAGTAAGAAGTACCGCCTAGACTTTGTACATTCACCGGACCGAAGAGATCCATATGAAGTAGTTCTAGAGTACCAGTAATTGAGTTGATCGTCTTGGTGAGATGGCTTTTCTTGTGTTGTTTTCCCTTCTTGCACGCTATGCATTTATCTTCAAAGTTAAAACTCTTTAAGGGAACGCCCATCACAAGCCCATTTTTGACAATGAAGTTCATCTTACGAAGATGAATATGTCCCATTCTCCTGTGCCATAATTCTGATTCTGATTCGCTTGCCTTTGTCATTAAACAGGATTCTCCGGTGGCCATTTCAGTAGACCTCATATCCATCACGTATGTATTCGTTTCACGTGGAGCTTTCATTACTATCCATTCTTCTGGTATATGAAAACCAGGCTTCAATACAATCGCTTCATTCTTAGTGAAATGGACAGTGTATTCTTTATCACAAATCTGCGACACACTCAGCAGATTGTGCTTTAATTCTTCCACAAAATTTACATTTTCAAGTGTCATTCTCCCATTCGACACAGTTCCTCTACCGGTAATCCTTCCACCGCTTTCACCAGCAAAACTAACTCTTGCTCCCTGAACAGGTTTTAAATCTTGCAACAAGTGTTTGTTGCCCGTCATGTGCCTGGAACAGCCGCTATCTACAATCCAAAGATTGTTGGCAGCCCTGTTCAACTGTTCCTGCACAATAAAACAAAGAGTTAGAATCTTGGGACCCAAGACCAATTGGTCTTGGATCGATACGTCCCGTACCCTGGCTTTCTCAAGTTAGCATCAGGATAATTTCTGTAAGTCCTGTTAGGGAATCTCCCTGCAGATTGAGTGTAATGCCTTCCAAAACTTTGAGAATTGAAAGTGTTATATCTTGTGGTTTGGTTGTAAAACTGAGGTTTGTTTTTATGAAAACTTGAATTCGATATATTTTGGCATTTTTTAAAGTTTTCATTTTTAGCAGTAGCAAAATGACGCTTATACTCAGTTTTATTTGGCTTCACATCTCTAAATCTCGGTTTCAAAGGGCAATCTGCAACTAGATGTCCTAACTTGTTACTCTAAAGCAACATCGACTCTCCATTTTCTTGTCAAATGTTGGTTTGGATGTAGAGGCAGTGTTACCAGCCGTTCGTCTCACATAAGGTGGGACGTACAGATTGAGTGGAGAACTATTTTTAGAAACTTTATTTTTATCTCCATCGGTGGGTAAACCTACCTTCTCTTTTGTCTGACCAGATTCGGACATCTTATCCGAATCCGATGAGACAGGACTTGAGACAGAAATATTCACACTAGAAACAGGCGAACTTGTTTCGCCACAGCTAACACTTGGTTCTACACTTGTAATCTTGATAGGAGTTGTCTGAGTAACCTCGAAATCAACAGATTTCTGAACACTCGGATTATATGTATAATTGTGGTTAAAGGGTGGTGGAACCTCGTGATAACCGATTCCTCCCCTCTTTGTAGAGGTACCTTGATCACTCACGAGGTGATCAAGGATTGCCGAGGAATTCCTGAACTGCTCAAGTTTGCGGTTCAGTTCCACCACCTTTACCTGGTGGTCAGCAATCTGTTTATCCCGATCAGCAATCACTTTAGTTTTTTCCTCCAAAACTTCATAACTAAGATCAATTATTTCAATTTTCTCAGCAAGTTTAAGCTTTAAGCTTTGAATGTCTTTTTCACATGCTTTTATTTTAATTTTATAACTTGTTTCTCTTGCTTTTGTAAAATGGTGATCTTCTTTAATAGTTTTAAAGTCAGCATCTAAACGGACGTACTGATCAGTCATAGTTGTTAGTTGCTCAGACAAATTTTCACAATTAGTACAAATATTTTTATTACTTACCTCGGAGCGAGTGTCCTTGTCATTTGCCATGAAAGCTGTTTCTTCTTCAATAGCTTTCTCAGTTCCATCAACCTTCTCACATTATTTAACTTCAGTCTCAGCCATGTTTGCTTGCTCACCAGAACCACTTGAATGCAGGTTCCAGTTGTACTCACCTGCTTCTCTGGTCAACATGGCGTTAATCTCTCTGTTAATTCCAGAATGTTGTGTAGGCCGACCTTGTTCTCGTTCAACCCTCTCATTTCTGCATTCCTTGGCAAAGTGCCCGTACTGTTGACAATTGTAGCACCTTACCTTGGATTTGTCGAACCCAGGCCGACCACCAACAAACTTTCTCCCAGTTTTGTTCATAAACCGTTTCACACGCCTCACAATCATTGCCATTTGCCATTGCAAGTCCATCTCCTCCAGATCATCAGCATCGATCTGGTCGTAATCCTCATCTAGTACAGCAGGGTCCACAATCTTCCCCTGGATGTAGTTTTCGTAGGAAGCAATAAATGATGCATAGACTGCAAACTGCTCTTCAGCAGATTTTACACTCATAGGCATCTTGGAATAACTATTGCTTGATGCATTTGCAGAAAAACTACTTGTGGATGCTTGAGGCTTTGAAGTACTAGATCCTCCAGCAACGAAACATACATCACCATTCGTGTTTACAGAAACGTTTCCTTCATGAGACGAGTCAGAACCTGACTCCCCTTTAGAGTAATAAGCAGCAGATTCAGGCCTCGAACTTGAGCCTGAGTTAACCTTTGCACCATACATACCAGGGTCTTGTATCTGATCTGTAGGTGTTTCTTTTCGAACCATATTAAGCTCATAAGTTCTGAGCTTGTTCACTGCCGTTTCAAGATCATAATTAGGAAAGTCTCTGTCTTCCCTCATAAGAACGGTGTACATTTCCCACTTCGGTGGGAGAGCATCGAGAAGTTTTTCAACGATCTCTTCTTCTCGGTAAGCAATCGAATAATTGCTAAGCTCTGTCATTAGATGATAATATCTGGTGATAATATCATCCAGCGATTCGTTCTTCAAAAATTTGAAGACAGAGAACTGGGTCTTCAAAAGTTTTACCTTCGATGCACGGATACCCACATTCCCCTCGAATCTATTTTCAAGAGCATCCCAAAGCTCTCTTGCAGAAGTGTACTTTCGGAACGTATGGAGAACCTCTTGAGGAAGTGCCATTGTTATCGCAGCATGGGCCTTGCTTTCGGCCTCGTACATTTTCTTTTCTTCGTCCTCCATTTTGCTGTACTTCTTAACTACGTCACGGCCTTCGTATTGCATAGTTGGAGGGATATATCCATCCTGGATGCACACCCACATTTTGGCATCCTGGTATTTGATGTATTGGATGAATCTATCCTTCCATGCCACGAAGTCAGTTCCTTTCATCAGCCTCGGGGCCTTAGTGACAGACCCCGCTTCTACTTCCATCTTGACCAAATCGGAGATGTTGATCGACGACATCCTTGCAAAAACCTGAAAAACCTGAAAAAAACAAAAAAATATTAAAACAGCTCAGTAGGCGAAGTTAAGAATAACTTCGCTTGAAGGTTAACTTCGCTGAAAGAGAACTTCGCTGAGATCTTAAATTCGCTTGAATTTGGCGAAGTTAAAAATAACTTCGCTTAGCTCTGGCGAACTTATGAGTTGAGCGAACTTGGGTATGAAGCGAAGTTGCGGATAACTTCGCTAAGGCGAACTTATGAAGTGAGCGAAGTTGTGGTTAACTTCGCTAATCCTTATATCTTCGCCAAAAACCCTAA
Source organism: Bidens hawaiensis (assembly GCF_021521415.1). Classification (NCBI taxonomy): domain Eukaryota; kingdom Viridiplantae; phylum Streptophyta; class Magnoliopsida; order Asterales; family Asteraceae; genus Bidens; species Bidens hawaiensis. The sequence goes on from NW_027498156.1 coordinate 46,800, forward strand.
TTCCAGCGACGGCAACTTCGCCTGAAGAATGGTAACTTCGCCCGATGAACGGTAACTTCGCCCGATGAACAGGGAAGTTTGTTCAGATCTGTTTTCGTCAATCCAGCAGCTCCCGATCAATGCAAAGGCTTGAAAATGACTGTCAAGCACTAGCAAAACTCAATCCCAACAAAAACACGTCCCGCGAATAGGTCAAACGAGACGTTTTCTACACCCGCGTGAAATCCCGAACCTCACAATCGAGCCGATTGGCTCTGATACCAATTGTAGGTTCCTGGACGGATCGTACACGGGATATCGCTAACAACGCAGGTGCGGAATCCCTGCGCAGGTAGTTACGAGTGTAGAGATAGAATCACACGAGCAATAAATCAACCACGTTATATTGATAACCAAACACGTGACTCACGGTCACTATTACAGAAGATAACACGTAACCATATGAAACACACTGAAACAAACCCTAAAACGACCAACTACGTAAACTGTTCGCTGAACAGTATATAAACACGACAACTTCGCCACAGGCGAAGTTGTCAATAACTTCGCTGATTCAACAAGTTCGCCATAGCGAACTTGTTGACAACTTCGCGCTTTACATAACAATCATAAACAAAACATAATTACATTACAGACTCGATTACAAATGCTAGACTATGAACTACTGACACACATGTACCAACAGTTCCCTACATTCATACTGTCACACCCCAACCTACGGCGGAAATGTCGGGGCGTAACTGACTGCTCACAACTTTTCAAAGGTTACTATCAAACAATAATATAAGTTTCAATATCCAATTAATAATTTCAAATAAAACAATTACAATTAAGTACATCAAGTGTAACAAAATTACAACAATGAATTAATTAAGTTTGTATCCTAAAGCATCTCTACGTGATCTTCATCTTGCTAAACAACCAAGCTGATAACCTGCAAATGCGTATAAAATATATTTTTGTCAACAACACATGTTGAGTGAGTAAAACACCAGTTTAAGACACAACAGAATTAATATATATAATATATAAACAAAAGATGCAAACTGTTTCTGTGAGATAAAAAGTTAAACCACAACACATACGCAAACAATCAAACATAAAGAAAGGGCTAAACCGTTGCCACGCGAATAGGCATTGGTTACCAAAAATGAGGTGTCGGTGAAACCATTTTCAATGCGTCGGACGCTGGCCACTACGATGGTCGTATGATCATACTAGACTGAGAATATGTTGGACCTCTCCGAATGCGGTTCAAATAAAGAAAGTAAGCAAATAGCAAGTTAGGCATAAACTGATATACACACAAGGATTAAACAGTTGTGGTTTTGAATACTAGATAATAGATAAATATGATACGATACACATAAGTCCCCAAAAAGGTTAAAAATAAGTAAAAAGGGGGAGTGATTACTCACCTGATCGGATGAACGAAATATAAATGATGATGATGAGAGAATGATAAATCCTTTGAAATATACCGTCAAGGATTCCTAGTTAAATAATATGAATTAATTATAAGAGATATAACATGATTTAATGAATTAAGACTTCGATGTGGTTAAGTTAGGTTTGGGATTAAAATGGTTATTGATTGATCGATTGATTCCAGTGATAAGTATTATTTCAAGGACTAATATTATATCATCATTTATCTATTAGAGTCATTATTTTTAATATTTACAAAATCACTAATTTTATTATATACTATAATTATAATTATTCGAATAAATAAAATCCAAATATATAAATATTTAGATAAGTAGTCATGATATGTAATAATAATATAATAAATATTTATCTTGAATCTCTAACAAAAACTAATTTGTAAACATGTATTCAACATATTCAGTTATAATTATACATGCTATATTTTTTAACAAAATAAATACATAAACATATTACTTCCATATTTATATACACACACACACACACATTAATTTGTAGTTAAAAGAACGTTATAGTTGACGAGAAAACCCTTTTTTTAGTAGTGTAGGTTATGTAAAGATAACATTTGCTTATTATTAATATTAAACACAAATCAATTTAATTCAAAAAATATAATTAAGTAAAATAAATAACAAAAGCCGCGGCCAAGGGGTTCGAACCCGCGCTCCTGGCCGGCTCAAACGTTTGCCACACACACCTTAACCAGCTGAGCTGGCTAGTCAAATGATTACCAAATGAAAATAAATATTTTAATCCAGTATCTGCAAAAACCCAACTTGGATCAAAACCCTAGAATCCTAAATCGCGAAATCTGGTAATCATTTGAACAATTAAAGTCGGGGCTAACATTAAACGTAATACAACGAATAAGAAACATAGTTTAATTACCAGAAACATTTGTAAGTTGATGATGAATGGCTAATATAGGCTGACGGCATTAATACGAATTCGTGAGGATTACAGGAAGCTGTATAACGTAATTAACCTTAGGGTTATTGGTCGCGAGGTGGAGAAGATGGTGCGGCAGAGTTTAATTGTAATATTACCAGTTGATTTTGTATATTGATGATTATATCATAGACGGTTTAATCTATTACTAAATTCGTATCACTTTGGTCTTTGTTTCCAAATTATTTGTGTCGGTAGGCCGTCTATATTAAAACCCCTAAATCAATTCCAAGTTAAACACGAGAATTAAGGGCCAAGTTAATCAAAACGAGTTTCGGGTTTGATGTTGGATCATGGATTCGGGCTTGACTGATGGGTTACAGGGTTGGGTGAATATAATTAACATGGTTTGCAGTTTAGTCCTTGTAGTATGGTGGTGGAAACAATAAGGGGTTAAAGTATATTGTATGGTGTAAATTGAATATAAATGAAAGTTATTTATATATAACAAATAACTATAGTAAACAATAAATAATGAAATATTATTAATTCGATAAATGTGAAGTTTCGTTGATAAAAATTTACCCGTAACGAAAACGGGTCGAATAATGAGTATTATTTAATGATCGGGAAACCCGAGTTGTTACAGTCTCCCCTACTTTAGGGAATTTCGTCCCGAAATTAAAGGATACTATAACAAAACCATTACATTTTGAGAAAAGGAAAAAAAATTTTAAATATAATATTTTTTTTAAATTAATCATAATACAGAACCTTGAATAGTCGAAACAACGCTACCTATGAAAATCCGATAAAGACACTTATATATAGGATGTACCAGCGGTGTATCCATCATGTCCTTATCATCTCTGCATTTGTACCGTTAACCCCAACTACTTTCGATTCTATATTATGACACACAATTGCACGTTTTATGATTTCCATGCTAGGATTTTGGTAATTATGTACCGGACCATAATTATCTCGATCGTCGGACGGTCAACATAACTCATCCCATCGTGTTGCTTACAAATTATATTGAAAAATCTAACATTGTGAGAAAATTTATTAATTTACTATAAATATGAGGAAAGTGTTAACATATTTTTTATAAGACCACTTGGGAGTTGATTTATTATAAGTGTAAAACTAGAAGATTATATAAAATATTTTCTAATAACGCAATTTAGGTGAACTTCCAAGTTTGATTAATGTAATTAGTGAAAATTTTAAAGTAACTTAAAAGTTAAGAGAAACGGAAACATTGAAGTTGGGATAGATGATGCGTCGACAAGATCGATTGTGAAGAAAGAGAGTACAAATTTGAACAAGATTTAAATGAAAACTTTGAGGGATTCAGTTTAATTAAATGAGAAACTCATGAAATTTAAAGACAACTTTATACAACATTGAAATATCGCAATTGTGTATTTAAGATGAGGTAAATTAAAATATTAAAGTACTGGTAGTAGTAATTGAGAATGCAAAAAGTTATGTATACAAACAAACTGTAAATAGATGAAATTGGGAAGCGAATATTCACGAATCACCGAGATAGTCCTATTCCAATTAAATCTTTAAAATTAGATATAGTATAAAGTGGGTCATTGGAATATCCTCACATTACAAGGGATTTTCCTATCTCCATAAAATCGTTAAAATTAAAACAAAGAAGTTGTAACATTCATATTTTTTTTAATAATGAAAATTAACTTAAATAATGGAAAATAAAATTCCATAGCGGAGATAATTTTGTTTAAATAATGACAAGTTCAATTAATAATGGAACTACAAAAATTCAATTTCAACGATGAAAATTTATAAGATGAAGGGTAAATTGTAATGCATTAGATCAATAAATACACGGGCGTACAAAAATGTTAAAAATCAAAGTTGAGAGTAGAAATTGACACGTTTTAAATAATTTAATAAGCAAACAAGGTAAATGAGAAAAGACAAATTGAATAATATGGTCAACTAATAACTGACTGTCGAAATTGTGTCTTTATAATTGAAAAAAAAAATTGTTTCAATTTATGAGAATCTAAATGTTTTGATTAGTTGACGAAATGTTAATTACCCAAATCCTATAATTTTTTATTAAGTAAAACCAAACGTATAGATAAGTACGGTAATCAACGATATTGGTCTTTGGAAAGATAAAATAAATTTTATTGTATGCAGAAATATTTAAGATGATGGATTATTCAGATTGGGTTATGTTCCAAAATAACTAATTTAGACAAAGAGTTGTTTAAGGTATAACTGAATACAAAATACGTTTAGACGAAAATGATGAAGACGATAAAAATCTTCTTTGTGAAAACGTAACTATGATTTGTTTGATTCAAAACACCTTTGTTAATTGAGCTTATGAAAACTTAAATAATTGAGATCGAATGATTTGGGGCACCTCGAACACGCTTGTGAAAACGAGGTTTCACTAAGGTAAGCTTGATGAAATTAGGTCTTGCGAGTTTAGAATCGAATAAGCGAGAACGACCTTGTTACATGAAGAAATCTTGAAAGGCATAGAGTTGGTAGGTTTAAGCTAAATAAGCATGGGTAGTATGGTACGGTGCCGGTATAATTTGAACTCGGCGTAAATGAGTAAAGAAGAATGCGTTGCGTAGGTGATTAGGGTCTCCATAATTGTAGAAGGCACGTGTAGCAGGTGTATAAAGCTAATTCGATAGCATAGACAGTTGTGGGATATCTTTGTGTCGTAGGCAGCGTACGATAAGTGTTAACATGATAACCATAACTGTTATAGTGAGTGTAAGAATGACACAAAAATTGAGTTGGACGACGAAAGTCGCGAATAATACATAACGAGCGTATTCCGGTGTAAGGTCTCTTGTTTGGGACACTATGATTTCGTTGAGATTGATAATTGGTTTACTTAATAACCTAAACTCGATTATTAACCTTGCATTTGTTATTATCGTTGTTATTATGAGCATGAGTAGGGGCAAAATAATTGAATTTATTAGCGAATAAGTTAATAAACAAGATTGAATTGATTGTATTTATGTTTTGGAATTGAGTTTATATTTTAGAGATCGCAGGAGCTGTCTCCTTGACTAATAATGTGACCATGAGGCGGTTAAAGAAAATAAATAATTGATGTTGTTTGATGTTGAGAAAACATTGTATGATTAATAAAGATGTGATTTAATTAGAAGATTGGATAGTTGTGTAGATTTCATATGAGTTATTGTGTAAAACGAAACTTAAATATGTTATGTTGATGTTTATTCATAACTTAAGGATAAGTTAGAATCTAGATTGAAAATCAGGGAATTAATTTGATAAGTGAATGAGTTTTATCAAAGTTTGACATGTTTTACAAATTAAAATTTGAATTTGAATACTTGAAATATGTTTAATAGTTTATGTATATGATGTCATGAGTATAAGAAAACCATTTGATTATTAAATTGTGCAATAATATTATTACTAGATTTTTTTTTGATGATATAATAACGTGATAAGATGAATAGGTGAAAACCAGTAGAGTGTAAATTGTTTTGATTGGCTCGTGATAACCTAATCTAGATGAATGAAGAATTTGTATCCGATCAGGAGAATAAAAAAAATGTTTTGAGTGTATGAATAGATTGAATCAATATGTGTTGATTCAAAAATTATTTAGTAAGTAAGTAATTGAATAATTTAATAATAGAATAATAGAATATTTAAATAGTTAAATCAAATCATAAATTGTTTCGTATAAATCAAACAAATAAAACAATTAACGAATGTTTCTTCGAGGTGTTGGGTTTCCCATGAGCTTTACATGGCATTTTGTTTCCCCAACTTATCAGCATACCAAAACCAAAATAAGTGTGTTAGTTGGCCTCCCATGAGCATTACATGGCAATTTGAATGACCCAACTTAATTAACGAATTAACGGATCATTTAAGTTTGTCGGCCCATGAGCGTTACATGGCGACTTGACCGAACAAATTAAATAACGAATAAACGAACTCAAGCACAAGTAGTTGAAACATCTCGTGTATCACTACGGATGATAAGATTCCAACAAAATATCACAAATATAACAAATGGTGCAAATGTACAGTTGGTGTGTCCATGGCGTCCTGTGGGTTTTACACCCGACTAGACATTTTAAAAACAATAAAACATAATAAATGGTGTAACCATTTAGCCGTTTACGTTAAATATTAGAGTTAATTAAAAACATTCGCGGAATATTATAAACATCCGAACCATTACATTACATGACCATTAATCCTTGTCTTAACGAACATTCAAATTATTTAAACATAAAATGTTTTCCTCTAAATATCATAACATAACACTTCATTGAGATGCCAATGTCTTCAAATCCATGCCATATGCTTCCACTCAAGCAAATTGCCTCATTCTACTCACCTGCGTGCATACTAAAAGTCAGCTACGCTGAGTGAGTTCTAGTTAATCAGACGACATACAATACATTCACATACTGACATATGCATCCGAAGGTACACACCTTCATATGTACTTACATGCGTACATACATTCGTACTTTCGTCCTTTCATACTTACATAATACTTCCACTCGTACATATATGTTTTAAGAGCATTTCGCCCTATTAACTTCGCTTATATTATTAGGGTCGGTTCCTATGACAAACTGAAAATTTTTTTTTTTTTTACTCTTTCAGACTCTCATCACGACTTGACTCAAATTTTCGGGACGAAAATTCTTTAACATGGGAATGATGTGACAATCGTCAATTTCAGGTTAACTCTGTTAACTCAACTCCGTCAATTCAAACTTTAAGATCATTGAATCTATAACGCACACATCATTACATTTAAACTAGGGTTTAAATGACGCTTAACACTTACTACATGTGTAGTCTTTCGGGATTTGCACCGAAACGCAAACGAGTTGACGCAAACGATTGATAAATAAACGAAAAAACGTCAAAACAATAATTATGTGATAATTATGTGTTAGACTTATGTGTTATGTGATAACATGATTATAAACGTTAACTCAAGACGAAAACAAGCTAGTTAGGCTAGAAAAACAACACTTGAAAGTAGAGGGACTAGAGTGTAACTTGTATATCTATAAATATAACCTTAACACTTAACCCTAACTTATTATTATAAACCTACAAGCTCCGATCGGCCCCTCCCTTGCTCCCTCTTGGCTGCCGTCCACAAGCACACACACATACAAGCCCTAATCAAGTGTTTAATCCAAGAACTAGGTGCTAGGAAGGTATAATTGATCATCCTTTACCTTCTTGTTGTTTAATTTTGATGTTTAATGGGTTAATTAAGAACCCTAGGCAGCCGATTTTTATATGTATGTATGAGTTAACATGATGGTTGTTGAATTCATGATGATTGATAACTAGTATTGATGTTGTTGCTTGATTGATTGTTGTCTTTGATTTGAGTTAAAACACAAACCCTAATCTTGTATGTATGGTGTAATTGATATGCATGGATAGTGGTTGTAGTGTCTAGCATGTTATATGATTGATTTATGGTCCATAGATAGTTAAATTGTTGAGTTTTGATGTGAACAGATTCTGGACAGAATGTGTATACGATGTTTAAGTGACTGTAACAAAGTGTAAACGTGAAAATTGGTTGAGATTGTGGGTACTGCAATAAACTAGGTTGAGTCTAGTTTCTATAAAGTATAAGTTTGTAATTTTTGGACAAGTAGAAGTTTACTTTTATGATTTTACAAAAACGTTGTGCAAAGCTGAGCTGTTAGACCTGCTGTTAGGTTATGTTGTAAATGTTATATCTCATGAACTACGAGACCAATTGGGTTGGTTCCACTTCTGGAAGTTGACTCATTGAGTTAGGAACCAAACCCAAGTGGTCTTGCATTTATTGGATTTTTCTTTTAACGGGAATTGCAAATAACATTCTGTTGCGCATGAATCTGACTGATATGAGTTTACTGTAGTGTTTTGATCATTATGAGAAATCTATATGGAATAAAAATAAGATAAAATATGTTCTGGAAACCTAAGACATGTATGTTTCAGTGGTGATTTTTGGTGAATTAATTGAGATGATATGATCGGTGAAATAGTACAATCTTTCAAGTAGAAATTCTGTCACAGTGAAACTAGCTGCTGAGTTGTGTATAAATGCATGAAATATGATATTTCTTATATAATTGTTATGTTTTGACCAAAATACCCTTGCGGGGAATAGTTGCAAATTGATTGCCATGATTTGACCAAATTGCCCTTATGGGGAATAATGGCTAGTAATTGTTATTTGTTGACCAAAATGCCCTTACGGGGATAATTGCTAGTAAAGTATGTTATTAATACATGACACAAAAGTAATTGTTCACTCACGTATCGTATCACAATTGTACTTGTTTAAGTCACACACGATTCACAAACGAAACACGAAACATGTTACGTGCATAGGTATTATGTGCCGAGTCTAGAGACTCGTTAAACATACCGATACTTAGAAAATCTCTTTGTTATTTAGAACGCTAGAGAGTTTCTACGACGCGCATCACTTGGTGATCTAATTCGGGATATTCTTCGCAAACAGTGAGTTCACTTACCCCACTCTTAAACTGTTTTCAAACGTTTTTCACTTGGGGGAGATAACATACTCCGATAAACGCATTTTTGAGATAAACGCATATTTAAGATTTTGTTATAAATTATATATCACTTGTAAAGACTAAGCGGCAAACGTAACATTTGAATTCCCACACATCGAACCGGTTAATATTTAGAATAGCGAGTCACTGTTGAGTAGTACTACTGGGTTTGACAAACCCCACCCGACGCTAAGCTCAACTGGAGGTTGAGTGGGTGTAATTTTGGCTAACACTTACCATGGTCTGGATTGACCTGGTGACGGGCACTTGATAAACAGTCAGCTTCGGTGTCGAACCACTTAGTAATACTTGTTGTATAGATTAGCTACCTATCGATATATAATTTGACATAACATTATCTGGTAACGCAAAACGCCGTAACGTGGTTACGCAAAACGCAAAACGCCGTAACGTGGTTACGCAAAACGCTTAAACGCCGTAACGAGGTTACGCAAAACACTTAACGTAAACGCTGAATGCAAACGCTAAACGATTTATCTTATATAACTTGTGAACTCACCAACCTTGTGTTGACACTTTTAGTATGTTATTCTCAGGTAGCCGAGGCGGGCGCGCGGTTTAGGAGCATGCATTAAATGAAAACACTTTTATTCTGCAAACTTATTTTTAACAGTTATCTTTGGTTTTAAGTCGTCCTGCGTGACGCAACTTTTGAATTAAGGTTTTTACGCTTCCGCACTTATTTGCATTTAAACGTTTTTATGGTTTGATTATAACTGATGATTCCGATTCTGCCAGTTCACACCCTCTGACGGTAAAACTCCGTGAGTGGATTTTGAGGGTGTGACAGATTGGTATCAGAGCCATTGGTTATAGCGAACTAGAAGCTGCATGCATACTAGACTATAACCGCGACGACCCATTAGTTATAATGATACGCACTGCATAGGTTTGTGTAGTCTTGAAATCTTATCTCTTTACCTATTTTCACTCATACGCGCGCGCATACACGGCTTACCTGTAGGAATGTCGACGCCACCCTCATCATCATCCGATTCGATGACGCATGCTCACGGGAAGGAACCTCAGTTACCTACCGCCTCGCCACCCCTCGTAGTCCCGGAACTCGAAGCTCCCCACCGAAGAGGTACCGCCTATCCGGAGGCCTTTACGAAAACGACGTTAGCTGGGATTGGTACCCTAACATGATCAGACGTATGTTCTATCGCGAACAAGTTCCCCCGTTGCCTCACCCGAACCATCCTGCTTATCCCAACACCCTACCACCCATAACCGAACCTGTAGAGCGAGTTCTCGCAGCTGTCGTTTCTTGTTTGGAGCGTGATGTGGGTTACATGCGCTACACGAGAGAGAACGTTTCCAGACTGTTTAAAGACGGAACCGAGACTAAGGAGGAGATTGCCCGCATGGCAGCGGCAATGAAAGATATGCAAGAGACTAGTGAGCAACAAATGAAGGTTATGATGAAGATGCAAGCTGAGATGATAGACTTGCAAGAGCAACTCCAAGAAGCAAGGACCCGAACTGAGATAGCGTTAGAGCGTTGCGATGTCTTACAAATGCAACTTGCTCAGAATGCAGCCGAACCTGAGGCAGAGCCTGAGGCCGAGCCTGGGGCAGAGCCTGAAGTAGAACCTGAAGAAGATCCCGAAGAGGAGCCTGAGGAAGATCCCGAGGAAGATCCCGAGGAGGAACCCGAAGAAGAACCTGAAGAAGAACCGGCTGAGGAGGAGGCACACTCAGAGGTGTCCTCAGATGACGACATCTAGTAATGATGACACTTAGATGGAGGGGTTGTCTCCATCCGAACTATTATTTTTCTATGATTTTAAGGATTGATTGGAAATACTTTGTAGCGAATACAATGGTTTTAATCATGAATTTTTTTTTTAGACTAATATGTGGTTGTGATGCGATGTTGTTTCTTATTTTCTTTCTTACCTATCTTTTATTTCATGTATGGTGTGTTGTATATGAAAGAAAAATTCATGTTTAACATTTTATACGGTGATTCTAGGAAATGGCTGGAAGAAACGCTGGACGAGGACGTGGTAACATCAGCATGACTGCAGCTGAACTCCAAACTCTGCTGAATGACCATGTTGCGGCCGCCTTAGCCGCACACGTACAAAATCAAACTGGAGGTCCGAGTGGAACGTGTACCTTCAAGAACTACCTTGACTGCAAGCCCAGTACGTTTAAGGGCACTGAGGGAGCTATAGGCTTCCTGCGTTGGGCTGAGAAGGCCGAGTCGGCCTTTGAGATTTGTAATTGTCCCCCTGCCAGTAGGGTCAAATTCGCTGCTGGGACACTTGAGGATTCCGCCCTCACTTGGTGGAATTCAAACGTCCAGATCCTTGGGTTGGAACTGGCTAACGCGATGAACTGGGAGGAGTTCAAGAGCATGATGCGAGAGGAGTACTGTCCGAGGGAAGAAATTTCGAAGTTAGAGTCGGAATTTTGGTCGTTGAAGATGGTGGGCTCGGAAATCGAAGCCTACACTACTCGTTCGCACGAGTTGGCTGTGATGTGTCCGCGGATGGTGGATCCGCCGAGCAAGAGGATAGAAATGTACATTGATGGTTTAGCACCGCAAATTCAGGGCATGGTGACGTCTTCCAGACCAGCCACGATCCAACAAGCGATCCGTTTAGCTCACAAACTGACGGATCAGGCTGTGACCCAAGGTGCGTTACCACCTAGGGTTCGACCACTAAAGCCCGTGACAACCCAAGTAATGACCACGTCTGCAACAGTAACAGCAACAACAACCCGAACAGCGGGAAGAGAAAGTTTGACAACACCAGATCTTCATCCTCGAACCTCCCACCGCAACAACACTACCGTAAGCCCGAGTTCACTCGGAGCTTTAACACTCAGAATCACAACAACAACAACAACAACAACAACGGTAGCGGGCAGGTTTCGAGCGGATATGCTGGGAAATATCCAAAGTGCAACAGGTGCAACTATCATCATGTTGGCCAGTGTGACCGTGTCAAGTGTCAAAGATACGGAAAGATAGGTCACCCAGCGAAAGAGTGTAGAGGAGACCTTGCGGCAAAGGGTGCTCCTAAGCCACCGATGACAACTAAGTGATGTTTTGAATGTGGGCAGGAAGGTCATTTCCGAAAGGATTGCCCCAAGCTGAAACAGAATGACAACAATGGGGGTAATGGAAGTGGCAGTAATGGTGGAGGAAATGGCAAAGGAAGAGCGTTTGTGATTGGATCGGGTCAAGCCCGCAATGATCCGCATGTGGTGTCTGGTAAGTTCCCTGTAAACGATTGTTTTGCTTCTGTTTTGTTTGACACTGGAGCTGATTGGAGTTTTGTGTCGAAAGCCTTTAGCCAACTTTTAGACCTTACTCCAACCCCGTTAGACGCTAAGTTTCCTGTTGAATTAGCTAACGGTAAAACTGTAGTAACAACTCATATACTTGCGGGATGTAAGTTGAAACTGTCAGGTCATGTCTTTGACATCGACCTTATTCCTTTTACGCTTAGTAGTTTCGATGTCGTTGTCGGCATGGACTGGTTATCCGAGAACCGAGCGGAGATTATATGCCATGATAAGATAGTCCATATTACCACCCCTTCCGGCGAGATCATTTCGGTCCGAGGCGAGAGAAGCGGCATGACCACCAGCGTCATTACCCATATGAAGGCACAGAAGTATCTACGAAAGGGTCATCCGGCAATTTTGGCGCAGATTGTTGAGAAACCCGCGGAGGAGAAACGAATTGAAGATATACCTGTTGTGCGAGACTTCCCGGAAGTTTTCCCAGAGGATTTGCCCGGACTCCCTCCTATTCGTCAAGTCGAATTCCAAATCGAGTTGACACCCGGTGCAGCACCCATAGCACGAGCCCCGTATCGGCTCGCACCGGCGGAACTTCAGGAGTTGTCCACTCAGTTGCAAGATTTGTTGGATAAGGGTTTTATCCGACCTAGCTCATCGCCATGGGGAGCCCCTGTCTTGTTTGTCCGAAAGAAAGATGGGACTTTCCGAATGTGCATCGACTACCGGGAGTTGAACAAGGTGACGGTCAAGAACCGTTATCCTTTACCCCGAATTGATGATTTGTTTGACCAGCTTCAAGGATCGAGTTACTACTCGAAGATTGATCTACGATCCGGTTACCACCAGCTGAGAGTGCGCGAAGAAGATATCTCAAAGACGGCTTTCAGAACACGGTATGGTCACTACGAGTTTTCGGTTATGCCATTTGGCCTAACCAACGCGCCAGCCGTATTTATGGATCTCATGAATCGAGTATGCAAGGCGTACCTCGACAAGTTCGTGATTGTTTTCATCGATGATATTCTCGTCTACTCCAAGAACGAGACTGACCATGAAGAGCACTTAAGGGTAATTCTGGAACTATTGAAGAAGGAACAACTGTATGCTAAACTCTCGAAATGTGAATTTTGGCTTCGCGAGGTTCACTTTTTAGGACATGTGATCAACGAGAATGGTATCCATGTCGATCCCGGTAAGGTAGAGGCCATCAAAAACTGGGAAGCACCTAAGACTCCGACTGAGGTGCGACAATTCCTAGGACTGGCCGGCTACTACCGGCGTTTCATCGAGGGATTTTCAAAAATTGCTCAACCCCTCACCGCTTTGACCCACAAGGGCACTAAGTACAACTGGGGTGACGCACAAGAATCCGCTTTTCAACTGTTGAAAACCAAGCTTTGTAGCGCCCCTATTTTAGCCCTCCCCGAGGGAACGGAAAATTTTGAGATACACTGTGACGCATCTATACAAGGTCTCGGTTGTGTGCTGATGCAACTCGAGAAGGTTATAGCCTACGGCTCTCGACAACTACGGGTTCACGAGAAGAACTACACGACCCATGATTTGGAACTCGGAGCTGTGGTGTTTGCTCTTAAGATATGGAGGCATTACTTGTACGGTACCAAGTTTACCAGTTACACCGACCACAAGAGTCTCCAACATATCTACGATCAGAAGGAGCTGAACATGCGACAGCGTCGTTGGGTCGAGTTGCTTAAAGATTACGATTGTGCCATCAAGTACCACCCTGGCAAGGCCAATGTGGTGGCCGACGCCCTCAGCAGAAAAGAAACAGATAAACCCAGACGGGTGAGAGCATTGCAACTCACGATTCATGCCAGCTTACCCGATCAGATTCGCGATGCGCAACTTGAAGCTTTGAAAGATGAAAATCTCCCATCGGAACTCATGCGGGGCATGAACAAGCAACTTGAAACCAGATCGGACGGGGTCCGATATTTTGAGAACCGGATTTGGGTTCCACGATACGGAGAGTTGAGAACTCTAGTGATGGACGAAGCTCACAAGTCCCGATATTCTATCCACCCTGGCTCAGACAAAATGTATCATGATTTAAAGGCACTTTACTGGTGGCCGAACATGAAAGCCGACATTGCCACCTACGTGAGCAAATGCTTGACTTGTGCCAGAGTCAAGATAGAATACCAGAAACCATCTGGTCTACTGCAACAACCGGAACTCCCAATGTGGAAATGGGAGCACATCTCAATGGATTTTATTACGGGTTTGCCTAAGACACCGACGGGATGCGATACCATCTGGGTGATCGTTGACCGGTTGACTAAATCGGCACACTTCCTAGCAATTAAGGAAACGGACAAAATGGAAAGACTGACTCGCGTATACATGAAAGAAGTGGTGTCTAGACACGGAGTGCCTGTCTCGATCATTTCCGACCGAGATTCTCGTTTCACCTCGCACTTTTGGAAGTCGCTGCAAAGCGCACTGGGCACCCGTCTCGATATGAGTACAGCATACCATCCTCAGACGGATGGGCAAAGTGAACGGACTATTCAGACCCTGGAGGATATGTTGCGTGCATGCGTTTTAGATTTCGGAAAAAGTTGGGAACCCCACTTACCCTTGGTAGAGTTTTCGTATAATAACAGCTACCACGCAAGTATTAAGGCAGCGCCGTTTGAAGCGCTGTACGGACGGAAGTGTCGATCACCACTCTGCTGGGCAGAGGTGGGTGACAGCCAAATCACTGGTCCGGAACTGGTACTCGAAACCTCGGAAAAGATTGTTCAAATCCGAAATCGCATGGCAGCAGCACGAGATCGCCAAAAGAGTTACGCCGACAAGCGCCGAAAACCTCTCGAATTTCAAGTGAACGATCGGGTGTTACTCAAAGTCTCACCTTGGAAAGGTGTGGTTCGCTTTGGAAAGCGAAACAAACTCAACCCACGGTATGTTGGTCCGTACCGGATAACTGAGCGCATTGGCCCGGTGGACCTACCAACAGAACTCAGTGGCGTACACGATGTATTCCACGTATCAAATTTGAAGAAATGCTTATCTGATGAATCCCAAGTAGTCCCTTTGGAGGAACTACAAGTTGATGAACAGTTATGTTTCATTGAAGAACCAGTCGAGGTTTTGGATTGGGAAACCAAAACGCTCAAACACAGCAAAATTCCAATCGTTAAGGTTCGTTGGAACTCGAGACGTGGACCGGAGTTCACGTGGGAACGCGAGGATCAAATGATGAAAAAGTATCCTCACATTTTTGAAGGGCTAACCAAACACCGAAAACCGTGAAACCCGGCAAACCGTCAAACATCATCGAAGGTATGAATTAAATTTCGGGATGAAATTTCTTTTTACTAGGGGATGATATGACAAACTGAAATATTTTTTTTTTTTGGACTCTCATCACGACTTGACTCAAATTTTCAGGACGAAAATTCTTTAACATGGGAATGATGTGACAATCGTCAATTTCATGTTAACTCCGTTAACTCAACTCCGTCAATTCAAACTTTAAGATCATTAAATCTATAACGCACACATCATTACATTTAAACTAGGGTTTAAATGACGCTTAACACTTACTACATGTGTAGTCTTTCGGGATTTGCACCGAAACGCAAACGAGTTGACGCAAACGATTGATAAATAAACGAAAAAACGTCAAAACAATAATTATGTGATAATTATGTGTTAGACTTATGTGTTATGTGATAACATGATTATAAACGTTAACTCAAGACGAAAACAAGCTAGTTAGGCTAGAAAAACAACACTTGAAAGTAGAGGGACTAGAGTGTAACTTGTATATCTATAAATATAACCTTAACACTTAACCCTAACTTATTATTATAAACCTACAAGCTCCGATCGGCCCCTCCCTTGCTCCCTCTTGGCTGCCGTCCACAAGCACACACACATACAAGCCCTAATCAAGTGTTTAATCCAAGAACTAGGTGCTAGGAAGGTATAATTGATCATCCTTTACCTTCTTGTTGTTTAATTTTGATGTTTAATGGGTTAATTAAGAACCCTAGGCAGCCGATTTTTATATGTATGTATGAGTTAACATGATGGTTGTTGAATTCATGATGATTGATAACTAGTATTGATGTTGTTGCTTGATTGATTGTTGTCTTTGATTTGAGTTAAAACACAAACCCTAATCTTGTATGTATGGTGTAATTGATATGCATGGATAGTGGTTGTAGTGTCTAGCATGTTATATGATTGATTTATGGTCCATAGATAGTTAAATTGTTGAGTTTTGATGTGAACAGATTCTGGACAGAATGTGTATACGATGTTTAAGTGACTGTAACGAAGTGTAAACGTGAAAATTGGTTGAGATTGTGGGTACTGCAGTAAACTAGGTTGAGTCTAGTTTCTATAAAGTATAAGTTTGTAATTTTTGGACAAGTAGAAGTTTACTTTTATGATTTTACAAAAACGTTGTGCAAAGCTGAGCTGTTAGACCTGCTGTTAGGTTATGTTGTAAATGTTATATCTCATGAACTACGAGACCAATTGGGTTGGTTCCACTTCTGGAAGTTGACTCATTGAGTTAGGAACCAAACCCAAGTGGTCTTGCATTTATTGGATTTTTCTTTTAACGGGAATTGCAAATAACATTCTGTTGCGCATGAATCTGACTGATATGAGTTTACTGTAGTGTTTTGATCATTATGAGAAATCTATATGGAATAAAAATAAGATAAAATATGTTCTGGAAACCTAAGACATGTATGTTTCAGTGGTGATTTTTGGTGAATTAATTGAGATGATATGATCGGTGAAATAGTACAATCTTTCAAGTAGAAATTTTGTCACAGTGAAACTAGCTGCTGAGTTGTGTATAAATGCATGAAATATGATATTTCTTATATAATTGTTATGTTTTGACCAAAATACCCTTGCGGGGAATAGTTGCAAATTGATTGCCATGATTTGACCAAATTGCCCTTATGGGGAATAATGGCTAGTAATTGTTATTTGTTGACCAAAATGCCCTTACGGGGATAATTGCTAGTAAAGTATGTTATTAATACATGACACAAAAGTAATTGTTCACTCACGTATCGTATCACAATTGTACTTGTTTAAGTCACACACGATTCACAAACGAAACACGAAACATGTTACGTGCATAGGTATTATGTGCCGAGTCTAGAGACTCGTTAAACATACCGATACTTAGAAAATCTCTTTGTTATTTAGAACGCTAGAGAGTTTCTACGACGCGCATCACTTGGTGATCTAATTCGGGATATTCTTCGCAAACAGTGAGTTCACTTACCCCACTCTTAAACTGTTTTCAAACGTTTTTCACTTGGGGGAGATAACATACTCCGATAAACGCATTTTTGAGATAAACGCATATTTAAGATTTTGTTATAAATTATATATCACTTGTAAAGACTAAGCGGCAAACGTAACATTTGAATTCCCACACATCGAACCGGTTAATATTTAGAATAGCGAGTCACTGTTGAGTAGTACTACTGGGTTTGACAAACCCCACCCGACGCTAAGCTCAACTGGAGGTTGAGTGGGTGTAATTTTGGCTAACACTTACCATGGTCTGGATTGACCTGGTGACGGGCACTTGATAAACAGTCAGCTTCGGTGTCGAACCACTTAGTAATACTTGTTGTATAGATTAGCTACCTATCGATATATAATTTGACATAACATTATCTGGTAACGCAAAACGCCGTAACGTGGTTACGCAAAACGCAAAACGCCGTAACGTGGTTACGCAAAACGCTTAAACGCCGTAACGAGGTTACGCAAAACACTTAACGTAAACGCTGAATGCAAACGCTAAACGATTTATCTTATATAACTTGTGAACTCACCAACCTTGTGTTGACACTTTTAGTATGTTATTCTCAGGTAGCCGAGGCGGGCGCGCGGTTTAGGAGCATGCATTAAATGAAAACACTTTTATTCTGCAAACTTATTTTTAACAGTTATCTTTGGTTTTAAGTCGTCCTGCGTGACGCAACTTTTGAATTAAGGTTTTTACGCTTCCGCACTTATTTTCATTTAAACGTTTTTATGGTTTGATTATAACTGATGATTCCGATTCTGCCAGTTCACACCCTCTGACGGTAAAACTCCGTGAGTGGATTTTGAGGGTGTGACAGTTCCCTACATTCGCCGATACTAATAGGGTCAGTTTCCTACATTCGCCGATACTATTAGGCTCGGTTCCCTACATTCTCCGATACTATTAGGGTCGGTTCCCTTCATTTGCCGATACTATTAGGGTCGGTTCCCTACATTCATACTGTCACACCCCAACCTACGGCGGAAATGTCAGGGCGTAACTGATTGCTCACAACTTTTCAAAGGTTACTATCAAACAATATTATAAGTTTCAATATCAAATTAATAATTTCAAATAAAACAATTACAATTAAGTACATCAAGTATAACGAAATTACAACAATGAATTAATTAAGTTTGTATCCTAAAGCATCTCTACATGATCTTCATCTTGCTAAACAACCAAGCTGATAACCTGCAAATGCGTATAAAATATATTTTTGTCAACAGCACATGTTGAGTGAGTAAAACACCAGTTTAAGACACAACAGTATTAGTATATATAATATATAAAGAAAGATGCAAACTGTTTATGTGAGATAAACAGTTAAACCACAGCACATACGCAAACAATCAAACATAAAGAAAGGGCTAAACCGTTGCCACGCGAATAGGCATTAGTTACCAAAAATGAGGTGTCGGTGAAACCATTGTCAATGCGTCGGACGCCGGCCACTACGACGTTTGTATGATCATACTAGACTGAGAATATGTTGGACCTCTCCGAATGCGGTTCAAATAAAGCAAGTAAGCAAATAGCAAGTTAGGATAAACTGATATACACACAAGGATTAAATAGTTGTGGTTTTGAATACTAGATAATAGATAAATATGATACGATACACATAAGTCCCCCAAAAGGTTAAAAATAAGTAAAAAGGGGGAGTGATTACTCACCTGATCGGATGAACGAAATATAAATGATGATGTGAGAATGATAAATCCTTTGAAATATACCGTCAATGATTCCTAGTTAAATAATATGAATTAATTATAAGAGATATAACATGATTTAATGAATTAAGACTTCGATGTGGTTAAGTTAGGTTTGGGATTAAAATGGTTATTGATTGATCGATTGATTCCAGTGATAAGTATTATTTCAAGGACTAATATTATATCATCATTTATCTATTAGAGTCATTATTTTTAATATTTATAAAATCAATAATTTTACTATATACTATAACTATAATTATTCGAATAAATAAAATACAAATATATAAATATTTAGATAAGTAGTCATGATATGTAATAATAATATAATAAATATTTTTCTTGAATCTCTAACGAAAACTAATTTGTAAACATGTATTCAACATATTCATTTATAATTATATTTGCTATATTTTTTAACAAAATAAATACATAAACATATTACTTCCATATATATATACCCACACACACACATTAATTTGTAGTTAAAAGAACGTTATAGTTGACGAGAAAACCCTTTTTTTAGTAGTGTCGGTTACGTAAAGATAACATTTGTATATTATAAATATTAAACATAAATCAATTTAATTCAAAAAAATATAATTAAGTAAAATAATAACAAAAGCCGCGGCCAGGGGGGTTCGAACCCGCGCCCCTGGCCGGCTCAAACGTTTGCCACACACACCTTAACCAGCTGAGCTGGCTAGTCAAATGATTACCAAATGAAAATAAATATTTTAATCCAGTATCTGCAAAAACCCAACTTGGATCAAAACCCTAGAATCCTAAATCGCGAAATCTGGTAATCATTTGAACAATTAAAGTCGGGGCTAACATTAAACGTAATACAACGAATAAGAAACATAGTTTAATTACCAGAAACATTTGTAAGTTGATGATGAATGGCTAATATAGGCTGACGGCATTAATACGAATTCTTGAGGATTACAGGAAGCTGTATAACGTAATTAACCTTAGGGTTATTGGTCGCGAGGTGGAGAAGAGGGTGCGGCAGAGTTTAATTGTAATATTACCAGTTGATTTTGTATATCGATGATTATATCATAGACGGTTTAATCTATTACTAAATTCGTATCACTTTGGTCTTTGTTTCCAAATTATTTGTGTCGGTAGGCCGTCTATATTAAAACCCCTAAATCAATTCCAAGTTAAACGTGAGTATTAAGGGCCAAGTTAATCAAAACGAGTTTCGGGTTTGATGTTGGATCATGGATTCGGGCTTGACTGATGGGTTACAGGGTTGGGTGAATATAATTAACATGGTTTGCAGTTTAGTCCTTGTAGTATGGTGGTGGAAACAATAAGGGGTTAAAGTATATTGTATGGTGTAAATTGAATATAAATGAAAGTTATTTATATATAACAAATAACTAGAGTAAACAATAAATAATAAAATATTATTAATTCGATAAATGTGAAGTTTCGTTGATAAAAATTTACCCGTAACGAAAACGGGTCGAATAATGAGTATTATTTAATGATCGGGAAACCCGAGTTGTTACACATACTACTATAACATACCTGTCCTTTACATACTTTCCTTTACAATACGTGCAATCTCCGAAGAGCGTTCACGTACCATCAACATTTCATACATACATTACTCATACATCATATATATTCATACATACATCACACATATCAATCATACCTTTAACTACCACTTGACGGCACATGCAATATCCGAAGATCGTGCACACACCGTCAAGCAATCATCATACATAAATCATACAAGTCATACACTTACCACCTAAGGTAAGTTTATTAACTATCACATCGAGTATGCACACAACCCCGAAAACATAACAAGGAAGTGGGGCTAGAACTCACCTCAATGCGGTTGCATTCACCGTTTACGGTTATTCCCCTATTTAGCTGTGCACGACTAACTGTCTAACAATTACGCATATTAATTACTATCACTATCCATATCGTATTTCTAATCCAATTATAACCCTCAACGAACGGGGGTCCGGGGGCAGCGCCCCAGGCAGCGGGGTCTAGGGGCGGCAGCCCCTAGCAGGGTCCAAGGGGCAGAGCCCCTGGCTAGGGTCGAGGGCTTCTTTGTAATTATATCATTAACTGTCTTAACACATTTTCCGTTAGAATTTTGAATCATTAATTAATTTACTAACTTAAAAGTTCAAGGGCTTCTTTGTAATTATATCATTCTTTACTATGTCCAGGGACTGTTGTTGTCATTCCGTTAAACTTCTAATTCGTTACAGGTTCATAACGAATTGGCTTATCTTAGCGAACTGGTTCCTAAAATGAATTGAACCCTTTAACGAACTGTACTCCTTAACGAATCAGTCCATAGCTGACCAGTTCATATAACGAATTAGTCCATCCAATTCGTTATCTCTTCTAACGAACTGGCTATAACGAATCAAAGGTGATTCGTTATCCTTTTTCCCTTAACGAATTGAAGACGAACTAAAGCTAGTTCGTTATGTTTTACTTTAACGAATCAACTAGCGAATTACCCCTAGTTCGTTAACTTCCCGTTAACGAATTAGGGTTAGGTCCGAGAATGTCAGAAACATTCTCTGACATTCCCTTACCTCGTATACTTTTCCGACGCCGCCTTTCTAGCGCCGTCGCCGGAAAAACGCGGTTTCGCTGGAAAAAACAAGTTTTGACTCGTTTTTCACCGTTTTTCGTCCCGTGTGATCCAGATCTGAGCTAGGGTGACCCCTAAGCTCATCTTAGGTTCGGTTTATACCCAATTCCACCCGGATCTCGTGACTTAAACGGTTTAATGGTGTCGGCTCGTCGTTTCGTGACCATATCTAACGGGTTTAAGCTCATACAACAACATACTATCATTGCCTTGAATTGGGATCGGTTCTCCTTGGTGATTTCGGCTAGAGAGAAACTAGAGAGAAAGCTTAAGTGTGTGTTTTGATGGTGTATGGAATATGTGTGAAATGAAATTAAACGGGTGATTAAAGGTATATATATTTATTGATCATGGGCTTAAGCCCATGGTCTTTCCTTCTTTCTTTCATAACCCAAGTCCATAACCCATATCCATTTACCCAACACTAGACCGACTCATAATAACTCGTATTTTCATTTATTAACCAAAACTAGAAAATGGGATGTTAGACATCTGTTGTGGGAAAGAAAAATAGAAAGAAAAAATAAATAAATAAATAAATAAAATAAAAGGAGAAAGCGTTTACGGGTTTAAAGAGAGAGGGGGGAAGATGGAAACAAATTTGGTTTATTTACTAATTGGTCCTTGATGTTCGTTTTGGTGTCAAAAGGTGCAAAAAAAGGTTTAATCAAGGATTTAAAATGAAATCTTTAAATACTCGTTTGCGAATACTAGAACACGAGGGATATGTAATAGCATAATGGAAATAAAAATTCATCAATTGAGTTAATAAGTCTGAATCCGAAAACAAATAAGATTTTTAAAAATGGGTCGGGTTTCGGGTTTGAAAAATAACGAATGTTGGATGTCCCGGATCTTCATCACGTGCATCAGCAGGTCCAAATTAAGTACTTTAACGTCTATGACCTGAAATACTACACACACATATGAAGTATCGAAGTTCCCACAATAAACGGTTAAAACTAAGAAATAAACGAACTTTAATATACACAAATTAACCAACCATCACATCCCCACATTTGTCTTTTGCTTGTGTAATAAACGAACATCAAAACAAACATTAACCTCCGTCATAGGTATGTAAATTATCACCATTAATACTAGTAAGGTTTAAGGTCATACCCAGTTTCCCAGACTGACACTTTCTAGATTGACATCCCACAAATAAGGTTAAATGATAATATAAAAACAATAGAGCCGCCCAGACGAGTGTACTTTGTTTCCAGTTAAGGCATACATGTTCATACCCCTCACACTATCAACACTCCTCTCGGTTTAATATCTGGACTAGAAAAAGATGTGCCAGTATATGTCTCAGCCCTCAAATACCAAGTAGGAGTCACAACTTAATAAGCTTGTAGGCCAGTCTTATCTCCACTCATTACCTACCGGTTGCATAAAGACTCGGACTAGGGTTTTGCTGAGGCTTAGGTTGGGTGCGGAATAGGCATATTTAGTGACTAAGGTGGATGAAACCCAGTTAAAAAAATAAACAAACAACTAATCAAAAACAAGCAGACTGCTAATTACATAACTGAATAAGAACTGACTTTCTTTTTAGCTTTTTGCTGAATTTTTCATTTTTTTTTACTAAATATCAATATACTTAAGGAAATAAATATACAACTCTGATAAACACATATTTACAACTCAACCGAGACATGCGTACATTGTGTACTATGCTCAACAACTGACTATATACAACTCGATAACGAACTGGATTTCATCACACAGGGTTAAAATAAATGAAGGTCAAGGCTTAAATGGTGTGTAATGTTCAGTTTAATAAATGAAAAGGAATATGGTCCAAACGGGCTCCTAGGGGGATAATGTCGGGTAAGGAAATTTATTTAGTGGAGGAAAATTGTATGTAAGGGTTTTCTAAAGTCCTATCTCCATACAGGTTGTGGTATTAAGATCTAGATAAGCATTTGACAAACAAGTTCTAACTCTGTAAAACATACTGGTTTCTCTCAATATATGGTGTAAGACATGTTTTATATCTATTATATAATATGTGTATTAAGTGTGGGGGGGGCATCTCACAATATGTCTGGAATTATGGGCTGCCGATATGAAACATGTATACCCGTCCCCTTGACTCGTTATCCCCGCCTAAACGACCCCATTTTCAACTACTCTTTTTGAAAACATTTGTGAGTAAGACTATCGAGAAGTTGAAAAAACAACCATGACCAAAAACCTATAACTTGGCGTTAATGACAATAATTAACAACTTTGGTTTCCGAACACTCTTCGAGGTACTATCGAGCTAAAGTTTTCAGATTTCTCCCATCCCCACACTTGAGGTTTTCATTGTCCTCAATGTTAAAATATTTAAACAATTACTGAACATTTGAGGGACGGGGTTGAAATTGACTTTTTTAACAATTTAAAACCCGGGGCTCTAATGTGTGGTTTTACTAGCAATTATACAATTACACTTTTAACATTTAAACTAATTAAAACAAAATAGATTATGAAACTGAAATCACCTGATATCCTTGACAATGAAATGGAACAGTCGGCTCGCGAACTCTCATAAACACTCGTGCACACTCAACTCACCCCAAATACCAAAACTAACAACCAATCCTGCAAATCCCAAGACGTGTAGAAGCAAGCTTCTCACAAGTGTAAGACATAGGTCTTTTAGGAGTTATAAAAATGATTTATGTTAATTTACTAAAACAATTACCATGCCGAATTAAGTCTCATCATAATAAATTTTGTTAAACAAGTTAAAAACGTTAAAAGACCTAACTCACTTTCGGAGGAATCACGATTGCATTTAGAATATGCAACAAGCCCTTTAAAACCCCCGGTATCCCGGTTGGACGAGTGAGGTCTCGTGAGGGTTTGTAAAGAACAACACCCACAAAGTTCCAAATACAACTAAATATACAAATAACTCAACCCGACAACCACAACAAAAGATATATATACAAATAAGCCCAACCAGTTAACCATACAATATTCCCAACATAATAATAATATTATACAGACCATGAGAATAAAAACCAAATAAAGGATAAAAATAAAGCAAAAGGGTAACAAAAGTCTACTGTGGTGGTGGCGCGTCCTCATTCGCAGGCTGCTCAATAAATATGGTCAGTGAAGGAGGAAGCGGTACCTGCAAACGAACAAAAGTAATCTAAAATAATCATCATGGCGGGCTAGGTGGGCCCGCGTTTCATCCATATGGGCTCGGACCTCCTCCCTATGAGCTCGAGCCTCCTCCCTCTTGGCCCGAGACTCCTCCCTATCGGCCCGAGCCTCCTCCAGCATCTGTCGCTGTTTCGGTAAAATCATATCAAGTGTAACCTGCTGCTGCAACTGCAGTGGTGGCTAAGATGATGAAGATGATGCCTGCCTCAGTAGATGCTGCTGCTGAGGGCAAAAAATGCACGGAATCCGCACGTGCTGCCGATGGGTAGGAATCCCTATATGCAATGATGTGGCAGCAGCGAATCCTGGAGGTGGTGGAACCTCCAGTCCCTCTCTGACCGGTATGAGCATCAGTGGATCATGTAGCTCGCAAATCCCGGCCCTCCGAGCATCCTCCAACCCAAATACCTCAGTAACTGGCCCCGGAGTGAAGAACTCGATCGGATATCTCTCGAAAGCCCCCAAACTCTGTGCAATCCTCATAATATACGGCCCCAAAGATATTGGGCCAATGCCCCCTGTAACTCCAACCTCTAGCAAATGATGTGAGGAGCAGCATCGCAATGTTGGCCTCCCTGCCATTAATGATAGACAGGAGGCACAACAGATCAAAGTTGCTACACTTATCGCGACTCGAATGACGGCCAACGATAGTGTAAGGAATAATACAATGTAAGTACCGATGGACGGGGTCCCTAATGGCCAATGCCGCTACGGAGCTCGAGTGGGCCCCGTCCGCGATCTGCTCCCAAAACTGAACTAACTGAGCCTCAGTCAACCAAAACCGTCGGTCCTGCTATGACCGCTAAGTATAACCACGGAAGCTCTGTAGAAACGCAGGAGTTTGAACATCCTCCCGCGTATAAAAGCCAGTGGCCACAGCAAAATCCGGGGTCGACATCTCATACATGTGTCGTTCGAATGAGAACGACACGGCATGCGGCTCGGCGAACTCGGTGGCAGTGAATCGGAATGTCAGGTAGAACTCGCGTGTGAGCTCGACATACGGAATCGAGTCACACTCGAGCACTCGTAACCACCAAGCCGATATCATCTCTCGTAGCCTAACCTCCGCCCCTAGGGTACCCAACAAAACCCAAATGTCCTGTGCCTAAGGAGCTGCATACCTCGAATACAGGTCAGTCAGAATCCCAAATCTGAGCACCATGTGATGGGTGTGTCGTCCATCACCCACAATATCCTCTCACTCGATGTCAGGAGTAATCGGCAACTCCTGACCACCGCATTGTATAACTCTGGGCGGGTGCTTCTGAATAACCCGACGCGGCTCGGGATCACCCCGAGGAGCAGCAACAGGGCCACGGCGTCCCGCGCCCTCAATCCGAGTCTTCTGCCTCTACGCCTGGGGTCGTCCGAAGCACCTGGAATGTCATACATATTTGCAAAATCAGAAGTCAAGTTAGATATGTCAAACTGTAGCGACGACCGTATAGCATTTCGGCCGCGGTCGTCCCACACATAATAAAATAATATTAAAATAATAATAAAATAATAAAATAAAATAAATAAAGACGAAAAATTCGGGGACACCATGTACGTATTTCTAAAAACCAGATTGTCCCGCCCGAATGGAGATTGAGTATGGGCGGTTAATCACTTTTCAATTTAAATTCAAACTAACAATGTATCCCCACAACTCGATTAACAAACTCGACAAAGGACACAATACAACTAATACGCACAGACAACTATAACAAACTGACGCGAACAAACTAAACGACTGACTGATAGTCTCGATTAACCTGCAAAGCAAGCAATTACAGCGTCGGCAAAACAAAATATAAGGTGACAAATCGGGTTGGTGAAATAAAATATTAATAAAATATCAAGTTCAAATATATTGTTTAATTTCGAAACGCCATTAAATTAATAATAAATTAATGATTTTATGATTTTGAACTTCCAAACCCCGATTCATCACCACATTTCAGCATAACCGACCCTCTCAACAAACAGATAACTGCTTCAAACCAACAAACCCGGCACCCAAATAAATTTCAAATTCCCCGACCAAAAGACCACCGACCCGGCCCTACTACCTAATCCAACAAATAATCAAATAATCATAACCGCCTACAAACCCGCACCCTGTAATTACATTAACCCAGAATAATAAAATAATATTAAAATACCTACCTTGATCTAGGGTCAAAAGAAAATAATAATAATAATAACAATGGAAGCGGCAACTGTAACATTCGTTACTTTTCAAACCCGAAAACTTGACCCATTTTAAATTTTCGGTTTTGTTTATTAATATATGTTTTAATATAAATATATTAATTAATTGCAATTTTCGTTTCATTTATCTTATGTGACATTCGTCGTTTTGATATGCATTTGTATTCGTTAAATCGACATGTTTGTTGTATCAATGTATTATTGTCATTTGTTTACTATGAATATAACATTTCTGATGGTTTAAGTTATTATTCGTTCATTCCTATTTTTTTTGTTCAAATAACGAATCTCCGATATTTAATGTCAATATTTAAACGAGACGCAAACTAGCCGGGCATAATATAAAAATAATCCAAAACATTTTATTACACTTATATAACATTGAAAAGTACAAGGTTCAATTTGAAACATTCTTTAAATTCAGTTTTAATATAAAATGAAAGTACAGGGACTAAATATGTAAATTATATTTATATTAATAATAATAATAATATAAAAAGTACCCAGCCCCCTTCCCCTTTCCCCTTGCCATGTTTTTCCGGCAAGGCTTGCCGTCGGTGACCCAAAAAATATTCCGATGACCATATTAACACCATAAAAACTCGTTCTTTGACCTATATATCTCGCTTAAAACATTTAGGATTGACTTCGATTTCTCATCATTTCTTCACGATCTTATGCGTGCGCGTGCGTCTTAAAATTATAAGAGATTGGATGATTTGTTTTTGCACAAGATCATGTTTTAAATTTATAAAAGTGATTTCTACAAAGACTAAACACACACAAAATAGGCAAGTGTACCTATCGTATATGTAGAATAGTATTGGTAAGAACCAAGTATCGATCCGCGGATACAAAGGTTTCTAATAATAAATCGTTGTTTTACTTCAATCGGAGGTTTTAATCATTTTGGGGTTGATTTTTAAACTTTTTTATAAAATATAAATACTTATATATAATATATATATAGGTGACCGAGAAAAGAGATTCTAAACGAGTTGTTCAATTATGCGAAGGTTACCATCTAAGATCAAGAATCCACTCCATTTTAGCATTAATAATTAATATGTAGACATGTGAAAACTTGTCGTAGCAATATATGATAGATAGCTCCTTAAGCACGACCCCGTGATTTTTAGTGACATGTGCTCAATTCTTCTTTGTCTTTTCTGTTTTCTCGTCCACGGCCCCGTGCATGATGAGCACGGCCCCGTGCTTTTGCTTCCAGATTTTGTCTTTTCTTGTGTCAGAAGCACGGGGGCATGTTTCTTGAGGCATGGGGGCGTGTTTCTTTTTTTTCTTGTGTTTTCTTCTGATTTTCTTCGTCTTTTTTCTTGTTTCTTCGTTTGAGGCTTGGTTTCACCTGAAATTATGTTTTATTATGATAAGTAGTCTTTTATGCTATGTTATTGGATAGAAATTGCAGTTTTTAGAGATTATTTGATGCCGAAAAGATGTATGTTTATATGTACATCAAACATCCCCACACTTGAACATTGCTTGTCCTCAAGCAATCGTCTTATAAATTTCCTCTAAAAACAGCAAATTTAGATCATAGCTACCCCTTAAGTGAGTTTCAAGAAGACGAAACAAAATAACCAATCTTTATGTTAGTGATAAAAGAGAGAACTTTTGTTTTTATGAGTTTCCATTTATGCAAAACGTCACGTTATCACAATGTTCACTCACACTTGGCTTTATATGATCATACCTGTGATGTAAGTATGTGAACACTCTTAGCCAAAATGCAACCTGTGATAAATAAGCTTGTAACAAGTTCAAATCTCCACCATTTGAAGGGTTGCATAGATCAGAAGGTAAAAAGGGGTTTTGGTTTAGTGTGAGTCGGAATTGGTATTTTGTGGTGGTTCAAGCGTTAATGGTAAATACAACTTCCACTGTTTGTTGGGAGTTTTGAGATGTCTTCGATGGTTAGCTCCTTTTTCTCCGAGAGTTTATTTTTTATATATATATATATACCTAATGACTCTTTTAAGGTCAGATCATCAAGACCAGTTTTATCGAGGATGTGGATCAATTCTTCCTCAATCCTGTTCTGAATATAACTTCCAACTCTAATGGATCGTTCGGCTTTTAGCCTAATAGCCCCCACCCTCATTAGTTCGGTATATTCATGCTGAGACTGAGTTTGACTTTTTCTACATCTTCCTTCGTGGGACCAGTTTCCGCAACCTAAACATCATTCGTAACTTTTTGCTCTTCTCTTCATTGCGTTTTTGGAAATTCCACAGAATGGTGGCCTTTGTTCGTTTTGGCGCCACTTTTTCCTCACCTCATTGCTAAAGAGAAAGATTCTCTCCCTAAGTTCCGGAGGCAACCTAGGTATTGTGAAGTGTATGCAGCAAAGGAAATTGAAATCGAAAGAATGCATTTCCAGTTCTTTAAGGTCTGCCGGTAAAAGACCAGTGTTGTATTTTACCGGTGAAAATGGATAAAGTGATCGGGTTTTTAGGTTTTGTAATTTGATAATGGGTTTGATGGAATTGTGTAGAAATTACCTTATTCCTTATACAACTCTTCGTGCGGTCTTGAAATGAATAATTGCGACAAGTTCTAAATCACATGAAACATATGACTCACTCAAAGCTTCCGAAAAATATTTATACTGCATGAGGTTTATCTCACAATAACGGAGGAATTGGGAATTAACGCCATATTTTGCATAAATTTATTCTCAATATTACAAAACTTTTTCTTACTTTTTCACTTTTAAATGATTGGTTATTTGCAAAAAATATTCTTGGATTTCTTTTTTGGGTTTAGAATAATCTTTGTCTGCTGCAAAAATATTTGTTTCAGAGAATTTTCATAATTAGTTGGACAAACAATTGGTCAAGTAATTCCCCTCCCCACACTTGAATCTCACATTGTCCTCAATGTGATAAGATTCATGAAAATATAAAAATTCTAATTTATGGGTAAAAATGGAGAGTTATTTCCCTACGGGTTAACGAAATTTTGACAGAGCGTCCCCTGTTTTTCGTCCGTTTTCCTATTTTTGTACCTGTATAATATAAAACTGCAAACATCCACAAACAACCAAGCATAAACTGCTGAAAATTGGGTCTGGAATCATCCATCCCTTGCCCTTTCGGGCTAAATTAGTACCTAGCATAATTTCTTTGGCACTCATGGCCATAATAGTATCCAAACCAATACAAACACAAACAAACAAGTACGATGAAAAGTAAATTGTTCAAAACACACATAATAATAAGTTCATGAAATACTACCAACCCGTGCCAATGCCCATACCCAATCTACCTGTGCCGTCAGTCATCAGTTACCCGTGTCCAGGTCAAACGGATCCTTGTTCGTTTGTACTCAGCTTCTCTTCTTTTTCTCCGTTCGTCTTCCATTATCATTTCCGAATGGCTTTTCGGGTCCCAAATGTGGCCGCGGCTGTTCACGAACCTCCAAATTTCTGGTTCTACACAAAGGATTTGAGCTATCTGCAACCTGTAACAGAGGTTGAGGTCAAGAGCAATAGTTTTCGGATTTTCGGTCCCTTCCACGTCTACATCATAAGCTTTGTAAAGCTTGTAGATCCATGCACCACCGACGAGTGGAGTCCTTGGACATTGAGCTGTTGCATTAGTTCTGAAAAGTTGACAGAAGAGATAAGTAATGTTGCAATCAATTTCATTTCTTATGCAGTAGAGTGCCCACAGATCCCGTAAATTCACCACTCCTTTATTTTTGCTACGTGTTGTTAGCGTCTTGCTTAGTAGCTGATGAATATATTTCATCAATGGATCTCGTAAGGCTGTGCTTTTTGACACATTGATGTGGTTTGTTTCATCCTCGAAGCCCAAAAATTCCCATGCTCGTGTCTGTGTATCTCCAAACCAGCTATTGTCTTCCTTTTCAAATGCTAGCCTTGCGTGGGTCCAGATTACTTGTTCTGTTTCTTCTTTTGTGTAAATTCCCATATCAATCCCGAGTTGGGTTAAAGACGTTTTGCGCCATATACCTCCACACCTGAACTCAATTGCATCTTTATCCCACATATCTGAATTAGTCTTTATGTTAAAGGATGCTAAGAATTCCTTTGTTAGCTCCATTACGGCCTCTCCTGTTTTCTCAAAAACCCTCTTCCACGGCCCCGTCACAAACATGTTGTATCGGTTCCATTGATTAAATTGGCGTAGGGTGTTTTGGCAAACATAGAAATTTGGTTCAGGGATTCGCTTGTTCAAGTGGCTTAGTCTTGCATTGGCTTGCCTATCTCTTGCATCATGTCCGGTGAAGACTAAAAATGCATGAACTTCTTCCCCATACTCGGCCATCTGCAATTTAAACCTAAATTAGTCAAAACTCATGAAAAATTTTCAATTTGCTGAAACAGATAGCAAAGCACGGCGGCGTTCTTTCAGAAGCACGGCCCCGTGCTGCTGCTTCTGGTTCAGTTTTCTTTGAAGTTTGACTTTTGGTTGACCACGACTCGTGTTGTTTTGGGCACGGCTCGTGTTTTTAATACCGATTTCTAACTTACTTAGACTCGTACCTTCGTTTCTAACCGGTTATATCAATTGGGTTTAATGGTTTGTCGGGTATCTATTCTAACACCCAAAACCCGAATTGTTTCTTTCAATTAATCCCTAACCATCAAACAATCTACAATCTATTCATCATAATCAAGCATAATAACCCATAACCTTTTCGGGTTTTGACCAGATTTGGTCGATTTGAACAATTTTATGGTTAATCTAAACCTAGAATGACGAATCTGAGTAATGAAATTGTTAAATTAACATACCTTAGGTTTAGGATTGAAGATTAGATGAAGAAATTTGCAAAATGGTTGAAGGTCGGCGGTTCTCGGTATAGAATGCAGTGAAATTAGTGTTGGATGTGTTAGAAAGTTATTTTATCAAAGTTAAAACTCGTAACTGCCCTGACACCAAAAACACGGCCCCGTGCTTTTGGAGCACGGTACCATGCTGCTTAATGCAGACAGTACTGTTTTGTTTATTTTGTCGAGCTGGTTTGCTTTTAACTGGTTTTTATTTTTTGGTTATTTTTACATGGTAATTAAACATCCTAGATTTCATTAAAAACATAAAACTAAACACATAATTAAAGATAGATGAAATGAAAAGTACAACAACAATTCTCGGGTCCTAACACATAGTACTAGCGGAAACAACTTAAACATGAAACAAAGTCAGAACTTCAACGGCCACCACCCCCGAACAAGTCCTGGATGTGTGGTGGTGCTCGTTTGGCTTCCAAAAGTTCGTCAAGCTTTTTGTTGAGCGTGACGAGTTCTCGGTTGAGAAAGTTAAGTTTGGAAGTCACATCTTTGTGGTGGCCATCCACAACATGGAAGTTCTTGAACCTAAGCAGGTCGACTTTGTTAATTAACTCGACTACTCGAGCCTCGGTTTGTATGTTTCTCTCAACTTGGTCTCTTACGATTCATTGGAGTCTCATGATTTGTTCCTCAAGGAAGGAAGATTCATGTTGTTTCCCCTTCTTCACTGGCTTCCATTCAACCCATTTTCCTTCCATTTAGGTAGTTTTTGTTTGG
The DNA here is from genome assembly GCF_021521415.1 of Bidens hawaiensis. Lineage (NCBI taxonomy): Eukaryota > Viridiplantae > Streptophyta > Magnoliopsida > Asterales > Asteraceae > Bidens > Bidens hawaiensis. The sequence continues at coordinate 79,642 of NW_027498156.1, forward strand.
TGTGAATGGAATAGTGAATTTATGCATGCATAATATAGAGACTGGAAAGTTGAACACGGCACCGTGTTTATTGGAGCACGGCCCCGTGCTGCTAGAAGAATAACTGTTTCTGAGTCAGAGAATTGTACGGAGTCAGCGCGTATCATGCTGAAAATTCTAGGATGACCACGGCCTCATGCTTAGGAAAGCACGGCCCGTGCTTTTTGTCACAGTGTATTTCTTTTTTAGTTTTCAACATGATTCACGGTCCGTTTATTGTAATAATTTGGAAGTTTGGTCATCTAAAAATTACTTTTCATTAATTAAAGATCCTAGAACAGTTTCGGGAGAAGCCCGGGTTTCCTAAGAAAAGAAATCGGGTTAAGCCCGAAGTCCTAACACATTGTGCTTAATGCACTTTTTAACATATAAAAACATAAAATTAAGTTTCCTAGAGCTCTCTGAAAGGCTCTCCTCCTCCGAACGATCCTGGTGGTGGAAAATACGTAAAATCGAGAACTTGAAACTGGAGTTGTTCGTTGATGTCTCGGAGTTCCATTTTCATGTTTTCCACCGATTCGGTGAGTTGCACAAGACGCATCTCAGCAAGGACATTCATTTCGGTGAGTTCTCTCACGAGCTCTTGAGTCTCAAAAGAAGCTCGGTTTTGGAAACATGGCGGGCATCGTTTCTCGGATGTCGGGAAACGGGAATTGCTTCATTCATCTCAGTTGGCATGCTGAATTATCAGAGGTTTTTTGTTTTGGTTTTGGTTTTGGTTTGTGTAAGAAATGCAATGACACAAGGTGCCTTTTATAACCAAACAGGATACCGAGCACGGCACCGTGCTTTTGGAAGCATGCCCCCATGTTTTAACTCTGACAATTCTGTTACAAACCAGTCTGACTGAGATTTTTGCAGCATAGATGTCGGCCCGCATTTTTAGGCATGGGACCGTGCTTTAAGGAGCACGCTCCCGTGGTTTTCTGAAATATTTTATATTTTATATTTTTTTATTTTTTTATAATTATTTACAAGGCCTAGTTTTGTGAAGGTCTCGGCCAGACCTTGTTTCCTTAATTTCTTACTTTAAAGAGTTTGGAGGGTTAGTACCTCCAAAACTTCATTAAGTGGACCGTCGATGTATGTTTTAATCGATGTCCATTTACTTTGAACTTCTGACCGCTTGAATTTGAAATTTCGATGGTTCCATAGTCAAAAACTGTTTCAACTACGTATGGACCTGTCCATCGGGATTTCAGTTTCCTGGAAAAAGACGTAAACGACCGTTGTATAACAGTACACGATCTCCAACTTGAAATTTTTTGTTTCCTTTTAAATGAGCGTCGTGTATGCGTTTAGTCTTCTCCTTGTATGACCAGGAATTTTCGTAGGCCAATGTTCTCAGTTCCTCGAGCTCACGAATTTGATCTTCCCGGTTTACTCATGCGGACGTTAGATCAAAATTCACTGCTCTGAGGGCCCAGTAGACTTTGTGTTTTAACTCTACTGGCAGATGACATGCATTCCCGTAAACGAGCTTGAAGGGTGTCGTTCCTATGGGAGTTTTGTAGGCCGTCCTGAGGGCCCACAATGCGTCATCTAACTTTTCTGCCCAATTTTTGCGATTCATCCCCACACTTCTTTCCAAAATCCTCTTAATTCCTAGGTTTGAGACCTCCACCTTCCCACTGGTCTGCGGGTGATATGGTGTTGCTAGTCGGTGGTGAACTCCATATCGTGCTAAAACCTTTTTCATTAGGGTGTTACAGAAGTGAGTACCTCTGTCGCTAATGATGGCTTTTGGAGTACCGAATCTTGAGAATAAATTTTTCAGAAATCGTACAACCACTCGAGCATCATTGGTGGGAAGAGCTTGTGCTTCTACCCATTTAGACACGTAGTCGACTGCTACAAGGATGTATTTATTTCCGAATGAGTTAGGAAATGGCCCCATGAAATCTATCCCCCATACATTAAAGATTTCACAAATTTGAATGCCCTTTTGGGCCATCTCATTTTTTGATGAGATGTTCCCGGCTCTTTGACAAGCATTGCATGCTTGGATCAAAGTATGTGTATCTTTGTATATAGTGGGCCAGAAAAATCCTGCATCAAACACTTTCCTGACCATGGTGGCAGTACCATGGTGTCCACCTGTTGGTCCTTCATGGCAATGTTTGAGAATGTCTAAGGACTCCTTGCCTGCTACGCACATACGAATGACTTGATCCGCACCTATCCTAAATACGTATGGATCTTCCCATAAGTAAAACTTAAGATCTAAGAAGAATTTATTTCGCTGTTGATGAGTAAGCCCTTTTCTGAGGATCCTACAAGCTAAGTAATTGGCGAAGTCGGCATACCAAGGACTTTCGTCCTTTTCTTCCATCACTCCTTGAATGTGCATGAGAACCTCATGTGGGAAATTATTGTTGATAATTTCTTCTTGAAGCTCTTCGGGAGTTGGTCATTCTAATCGTGAAAGATGGTATGCGGCTACATTTTCTGCTCCCTTCTTGTCTTTAACTTCGATGTCAAATTCTTGGAGTAGTAGGATCCATCGGATGAGTCTAGGTTTGGCATCTTGTTTGTTGAATAGGTATCGTATTGCGGCATGATCGGTGTAAACTATGGTTTTGGAAAGAACTACGTATGATCTAAATTTTTCAAAGGAAAATACTACTGCTAGTAACTCTTTTTCAGTTGTGGTGTAATTCTCCTGTTCATCGTTAAGAGTTTTACTTACATAGTAAATTGGGTGGAAATGTTTTTCTTTGCGTTGTCCGAGTACGGCTCCAACTGCAAAGTCACTTGCATCGCACATGATTTCGATGGAAGGGATCAATCGGGTGTGGTCATGATTGGTGCGTTGACAAGTTTGTCTTTCAGTGTATTGAATGACTCAACACATTCCTCAAAGAAGACGAAGGGTGCGTCTTTCTCTAGAAGTTTGGTCATAGGTCTTGAGATTTTTGAGAAGTCTTTTATGAAGCGGCAGTAGAAACCTGCGTGACCTAGAAAACTTCTAACGGCATTGACTGAAGTTGGTGGTGGAAGTTTGGATATGGTTTCTATTTTCGCCCTATCAACTTCTAGTCCGTTTTGAGAAATCTTGTGACCTAGAACAATGCCTTCCTTTACCATAAAGTGGCATTTTTCCCAGTTGAGCACTAGATTTACTTCTTCACACCTAGCTAGCATTTTGTCTAGGTTTTTCAGACAATGATCTAAGGAATCTCCAAAGACTGAGAAGTCGTCCATGAAAACTTTCATAGAGTTTTCGATCATTTCATGAAAGATGGCCACCATGCAGCGTTGGAAGGTGGCTGGAGCATTACATAATCCAAATGGCATTCTTCGGTAAGCGAAGGTTTCGTATGGACATGTAAAAGTAGTTTTCTCTTGATCTTCAGGAGCAATGGGAATCTGAAAGTATCCGGAAAATCCATCAAGAAAACAGTAGAACATTTTTCCAGATAATCGTTCGAGCATTTGATCTATGAAAGGAAGTGGAAAATGATCTTTTCTTGTGGCATCATTAAGCTTCCGGTAATCGATGCAAACTCGCCAGCCTGTGATTGTCCTCATTGGTGTTAGTTCGTCCTTCTCGTTCATTATGACTGTCATTCCTCCCTTCTTGGGTACTACCTGAACAGGACTAACCCAAGGTGAATCCGAGATCGGGTAGATTAATCCGGCATCAAGCAGTTTGATTACTTCCTTCTTCACCACATCTTTCATGTTGGGGTTGAGATGTCTTTGATGTTGGACCACGGGTTTGTATTCTTCCTCCATGAGGATTTTTGGGTACAAAACGAAGGACTGATGCCCTTGATATCCATCATCTTCCATGCGATAGCCTTCTTATGGTTTTTCAGAACCTTAAGAAGTTCGTCTTTATCTTCTTTAGAAAGGTGAGATGAAATAATTACTGGGAGTTGAGAATCTTTCTCTAGAAAGGCGTATTCGAGATGTTTTGGTAGTTCTTTTAATTCTAAGGCTGGTGGTTCTTCAATTGATGGTTTTGATTTTTCATTGTTTTCAATGATTTCGTAAATTGTTTCTGATTCTTCGTGGTAGTTGTTATTGAAATTTTCATTTTCTAAAATGGGTTTGTTTAGTGTTTTGTCTAAGACTTGTGTTTCTAGGGGAGTATTGATGGTGGAATCTCGCATATAGCAACTTACGATGGAGTCTATTATATCAACACAGTATAAGGTGTCATCGTGTTGTTGCGGATATTGCATAAATTTTCCTATGTCAAAAGTGATTGCCTCGTCATTGACCCTAAGAGTGAGTTTGCCAGTGCAAACATCAATGATAGCCTTTGCGGTGGCTAAAAAGGGTCTTCCTAAAATTAGAGGTACACTTTTGCCTTCCTCCATGTCTAGAATCACAAAATCTACTGGGAAAACGAACTTGTCAGTTTTGACAAGCATGTTTTCAAAAATGCCCCGAGGATATTTAATGGATCGGTCAGCTAACTGAATGGTCATGCGGGTGGGCTTTGGTTCTCCTATCCCTAGTTTTGCAAAAACCGCATAAGGCATCAAATTAATACTAGCTCCTAGGTCAGCCAGAGCATTGCTAACAGATAATTTCCTATGAGACAAGGGATAGTAAAGCTCCCTAGATCGGTCATCTTTGTCGGTAGCTTGCTTTGGAGGATAGCTGAACATTCTTCACTTAGGGTGACATGCGAGAGCTCCTCCAGCTTCCTTTTGTTCGTCAGCACTTCTTTGAGAAACTTGGCGTATTTCGGCATTTGAGCGATAGCTTCGACAAAAGGGATGTTGATATGGAGTTGCTTAAAAAGTTCTAGAAACTTCCCATACTGGGCTTCCAATCGCTCCTAATTCAGTCTTCCAGGGTATGGAATAGGCGGAACATAGGTTCGGACTGGTTCCTTAGGCTGTACTGTGCTTGTTGGGGTCAGTCTTTCCTGCGTTTCATCAGGAGACTTTTTCTCCAAGGTTAGTGGAACAACAGTGGTTGTACCACTTCTGAGTGTGACGGCGTTAGCGGTCGCATTCGGGTTGGTGATTGTATTGCTTGGAAGAGTGCCAGGTGGTCTTTCGGATAATTGTCGGGCAATTTGTCCGATTTGGGTTTCTAGGTTCTGAAGCGATGCTTGTTGACTTTTGAGATCGGCTTCATGTTTTAATAATACTCCGCTGATATCAACAGCTCTTGAGTCGGCTTTCTTCTCTTCTTCATTTGTTTTAGTCATCAATTGGATTAGTATTTCTTCGATCTTCGAGTAGCTTGGGTTTTGATGGCTACTAGAACTTTGATCTTGAAATTGAGGTTTAGGTTGGAAGGGTTGATTCATAGGTCTCTTCTCGAATCCGGATAAAGGTTGAGTTTTACCTCCGTTTTTCCAGCTGAAATTCGGGTGGTTTCTCCATCCTGGATTGTAGTTATTGCTGAAAGTGTTGTTCTGTCGAGCGATGAAATCGACTTCTTCCATGGCCATAATGACTTGTTTACAGTCACTCATCTTATGACTTCCTCCACAAGTGTCACAGGTGAGTCTGGTTTTTGATAGTTCGGCTTGAAGTTGTTCGAATTTTTTAGAAATAGCATCAAGTTGTGCTGTGACAAGATTGTTTGAATCAACGTGGTGTATTCCTTTATGGGTAGGTGTAGATCTTGGTGGTTTGCAAGCGAAACTCTTCTTTGCGGCCTTCTCCAGGACTTCAAATGCTTCGTTAGGTGATTTGGATCCCAGGTCTCCACCAGCGATTTGGTCGATGGCCTGTTTGTTTTGACTGGATTGTGCGTCAAAGAAAGTTTGGACTTGTAACCATACGCTCAGTCCATGATGTGGGCATCTTCTCAGAATACTTTTATATCTTTCCCATGCTGCGTATAGCGATTCATCATCATCGGTCCGGAATCCGGTAATGCTGGCTCGGTATTTGGCAGTTTTGTCAGGCGGAAAATATTTGAGAAGAAACTGTTCAACCATCTTGTCCCAAGTGGTAATGGAACCAGAGGAAATATATTCTATCCATTCTATGGCTTGGCCCCTTAGAGAGAAAGGAAAGAGTTTGAGTTTGATTTGATCGTCTGAATAGTTTTGGATTTTAAAAGTTCCGCAGATTCGTAGAAATCGAGATATGTGAGAAAGAGGATCTTCGTCGAGGAGACCATGAAATTGAACTGAATTTTCCACCATATGAATGGTGCTTGATTTGATTTCGAAATTTTTGGTAATTTCGGGTGGAGCCTCTCCATTGCCATAGCCTTCGAGAGGTGGCTTGGCATACCGGCTCATGTTCGGCTCATTAATCTGGGCCGCCATCATTTCTTCGGTTTGATTTTCTCCTGATGCGGTGGCGTCTACTGATTCATCTTTGATTGTTTATGCGGTTTCTGTAGTCCGTTTACGAGTTCGTCGATGAAAGAGTCGTTCCGGGTCAGAAATTGGAGAAACAAGCTCGAGCTCAAAAGTAGAGGACATACATGAGGCTAAATCAAATAATACTAAAGTGAAAGTTAGCTAAAGGTTAATCTAAAGGTTAGTCTAAGTTAAACTACGAGTTAGGCTAAGCTATTTTAAACTAAACTAATGTCTAAGTTAGTTAAACTATTTCTAAAGTAAGGTAAATAAAGATTAAAAATTAGGCTAGCCGTAAAATTATATAGTTTAATATATAGTAAAAATTAAAGATAAAATAAAATAGAAGTTAAAATTTGTACAATTATAGACAATGATTAAATTAAAACTTGGATTGTTCTTAGAAACGTAATGTGTATCCCCGGAAACGACGCCAAAAAAAATTTTGATGTGTGCGTGCGCGTGCGTCATAAAATTATAAGAGGTTGGATTATTTGCTTTTGCACAAGATCGTGTTTTAAATTTATAAAAGTGATTTCTATAAAGACTAAACACACACAAAACAGGCAAGTGTACCTATCGTATATGTAGAATAGTATTGGTAAGAACCAAGTATCGATTCGTGGATACAAAGGTTTCTAGTAATAAATCGTTGTTTTATTTCAATCGGAGGTTTTAATCGTTTTGGGGTTGATTTTTAAACTTTTTTATAAAATATAAATACTTATATATATAATTTATAGGTGACCGAGAAAAGAGATTCTAAATGAGTTGTTCAATTATGCAAAGGTTACCATCTAAGATCAAGAATCCACTCCATTTTAGCATTGATAATTAATATGTAGACATGTGATAAACTTGCCGTAACAATATATGATAGATAGCTCCTTAAGCCTTAAGTGAGCATCTTCGGCACTAAGGAGATGGTATGCGCATTTTAAAGTCCACTCTTTCCTAATGTCATGCCATCTCAATAATGTCGATTTGAGTTGACAAATAGTTCGTAAAGTAGAAAGATTAGGATTGACTTCAATTTCTCAAATACCAATTCTAACAACTTCGGGTGGTTGTAGTTCATCACACAACCTCCCCTTGGTTGATTGATGTATGTTATAATTACACATTCCGTTAACATATGGTTTCTTTAACTAATTTGATATCCTAAGCAAAGCCATTTTCGGATTACCAAGGCTTAGAAAAATACACCATAACTTATATCTCATCATTTCTAAGTACAATATAAGGATCCATGTTTCGATAATGTATAAAAGTTTTTCTATCTTTCAAGAACATGAATCGATCACGAACAATTGCCAAAGATATTGACAACCACCAACTTTGATTTAGTGATTTAAGATGGTGAAACATTTCTCATCAAAAGATAATTGTAATATAACCATGTACTTTACTAGACTATATCACATGTCTTGGTTAATTATCAAGTAAAACAAAACTTCTTCATAAATTTTAGATGGTAAAAGGAGTTTAGCTCATAATGAGCATAGTGATAAACATTAAGATGATTGATAATAACAAATACATGATTAAACTTGGAACAATCAAACCAATTGTAGATGAATACTTCTTCTTAATGATGGTAATGTTGGTTGATGATGATGATTAGTGGTGATGACCTCCAAACCTTCAAACTCTTCACTAGATCTTCAAAGTGAGTGTTAGTGTGTGTTTTTATAAGTGAAAACCGGAGAGAATTCTTTTCAAGGCACACCAAATGAGTGCAACATGAGCCACTATTTATAGGCATTCTGGATGGTGAGGCACGGCCCCGTGCTTGATGAGCACGACCCCGTGCATTTTTATGACATGTGCCAGATTTGTTTTGTCTTTTCTGTGACGTGGCCACGGCCCCGTGGTTGATAGGCACGGCCCCGTGATTTTTAGTGACATGTGCTCAATTCTTCTTTGTCTTTTCTGTGTTCTCGTCCACGGCCCCGTGCTTTTGCTTCCAGATTTTGTCTTTTCTTGTGTCAGAAGCATGGGGGCGTGTTTCTTGAGGAATGGGGGCGTGTTTCTTTGTTTTCTTGTGTTTTCTTCTGTTTTTCTTCGTCTTTTTGCTTGTTTCTTCGTTTGAGGCTTGGTTTCACCTGAAATTATGTTTTATTATGATAAGTAGTCTTTTATGCTATGTTATTGGATAGAAATTGCAGTTTTTAGAGATTATTTGATGCCGAAAAGATGTATGTTTATATGTACATCATAAACGTTATAAATTTTGAACTCATCAAGGCTCGTAAAACATTTTTATATTTATTTATCGTTCGTTAGACTTTAAAATTTGTTAACGTATTTGTTTGGCCAAAATATGATATACCAAAAACACTCAAACTTTCCGTAACGTTATAATCGTCAAACTTAGTATTAACCTCGTAATTTAAAAATATTAAATTTTATAATTCGTTAAGATATTGATAAAATAATATTATAATATCAAACTCCTTAAAATGATAAAATATATATTCAACACTTCTAATTCCCGACAACCCGATCTATTTACTTTTTAAGTCATTAGTAATAGTTAAATTTGTACTTTTAATTCTAATTTGTGACGTTCAATTGCTTCAGATTTATTTGCGCACTTTCGGTTTTATTTCAAGTTTGTCTTCAACTTCAAGGTGAGTTTCTCACACCCCCTTTTACCCTTTTAAACTATTTTGGGGGTAGCATATATATCCTATCAAAAATGCAATTTATATTATTTATTATTTACAAACTACAATTCGCATAATGGACTTGTGTGTTTACTTGTTACTTGCTCAAATATTACGTGCATGGATTTCTTCGATAAGTATGATCATACCCCCCCCCCCCCTTGCACCCATGGACCATTTGTTTCTGGTGGAAAAGGGACTCCGATCTGAGTACGTTGGTGCACAATCCCAACTGGAAAAGACCTTCATTTATTCTTTACACTCATGGACCATTGTTTCTAGTGTAAAGAACCCTTATGTGTTTTCACAAGTTTTCATGGAATTGTATGGTTTTTACATATTATTTAAACTGTGTGTACTCACCAACTATTAAGTTAGTTGACATCATTTTATATATATGTTACAGGTACCTTTATTAGAGGATGAAATGGACGAAGTCGCTAAAAGATAGGTTATTTCAATAAGAAATAAATAAGACATGGGTTTTATTGTTTTCCTTTGTATTTGTTTTATTGAACAACTTGTGTACTTGGGATTTGAATGAATTAATGATATTATTGTCACTTAATAGTGTCACATGTGTTTTGGGCAATCTGTACGTCACACCCGGGCGTATCCGCTTTAGCCGGGGTGTTACAGCAACTGGTGTACGGCGGTGGTTGATAATGGTGATATATGTCGTGTATGGCAATGAACGGAAGTGTATGGTGGTGGGTTACAGTGGTGATGAGTGGCGGTATGGCGGTGGTGAAGTGGGTGAGCGGCGGTGGTGGACAGAGTGTTGTGGTGGTAATGGGTGACCCATGGTGGATGTGATGATGTAGTGGTGGTGGTGGTGTCTGGTTATGATGATGGTGGTGGCTGGTCTTTAATGGCGGTGACAGTGGTAGTGATTAGTGGTAGTGTGGTGGTCGGAGATGGTGAGAAACAAAAGAAGAAGAAGAAGAAGAAGAAGAAGAAGAAGAAGAAGGAGAGGAGGAGAAGGAGAAAGGGCAGTTAAATTTATTTTTTTCGGATATTTTATAACCCATCGCGATACGCGATGGGTCATCCACATATGTGTCGCGTATCGCCACCCAATTGGGTGTGAATAAGGGTTTGACCCCATCACGTAGAGACTTCATCACGTATCGCAACGACTTCACATGTCAGGGAAGCCACTAAGGCATAGCGATAGGCTATGTGTGTGTTACTAAGGCCATCGCGTATCGCTATAGGTGTTTTTGACAGAAAGTTTTTGACGAAAATGGGTCCGGAAAGTTTCCGACCCAACCACTTTTCGGCATCCCGACATCACCCTGAACACGTTTCCGAACTCAAAACATATTTTTCGTACCTGGAAATACATGTAATTGATCAAACTCTTACCGAACTTCATGAACTTCCAACTCTTCAAAAATGCTTCCCACACTTGATGTTTGCTGCATAAAACTCAAGACGACAATTAATACAAGACTCAACAAAATGAAAACAAATTGGACATACACTTACAAACCCCGGGTTGCCTCCCGTAAGTGCTAAATTTCATGTCTACAGCTCGACAATGCCTCGAACACTCAGTTGTCTTCATAAATCGGTGAAGTTACAATGAAACTCACTGATTCCATGTCCATCTCGAGAATATCCTTCATTTCCAAATATGGCTTCAACCTATAGCCATTCACCACTTGCATCACATGGTCATCAAAATCCTCAATCTCATATTGACCATGGTTTCCAACTCTCACAACCGAATACGGGCCCGTCCACTTACTTTTCAACTTACCCGGGAAGAGCTTCATCCTCGTGTTGTATAACCAAACCTTTTAGCCAACTTCAAAATTCTTCAACCGGATAATGGCATCATGAACTTTCTTCATCTTTCCCTTGTAAGCGGATGCACAATCATATGCCTCGTCCCTCAACTCTTCAATTTCACACAAAGTTAACTTCATTGCCATACCTGCATCATCATAATCCATGTAAACCTGTTTAGTAGCCCAATATGCTCTTTGTGCAATCTCTACCGGTAAATGGCAATCCTTTCCATACACAAGTCTTAAGGAGTGGTTCCAATTGGCATTTTATATGCGGTTTGGTAGGCCCATAGAGCATCGGTCAACTTAGTTGACCAATCCTTACGGTCCATCCGAACAGTTTTCTGTAAAATCTGAATTGGAAACCTCAACTTGTCCACTCGTTTGTGGATGGTAAGGAGTTGCAATTCTATGATCAACACCGTATCATTTAAGCAATTTTCCAAATTTAAAATTTTTGAAATGAGATCCCCCATCACTTATGATGGTTCGGGGGACTCCAAATGTAGAAAATATGTTACTTTGCACAAAATTGAAAACTACTATGTGATCATTCATCCTAGTGGCTATCGCCTCAGCCCATTTAGAAACATAGTCGACAGCCACTAGGATGTATAAATTACCGTGCGAATTCGGGAATGGGCCCATGAAATCGATCCCCCAAACATCAAAAATGTCACCTACTAAGATCGGGTTCAATCTCATCCCTCTTAGAAATGCTCCCGAGTTGTTGATACTTTAAAAAGTGTCTCGCGAACTCGTGAGCATACTTAAACAATGATGGCTAAAAGAAGCCACTCATAAGGACTTTTCTAGCAGTTTTCTGGCCACTAAAGTGGCCCCCCACACACAGACGAATGCGTGTGTTCCAACACCGATCTGACATCCTCCTCGAGTATGCATCGTCTGATCATATGATCTGCACCAATCTTAAACAGGTTTGGGTCATCCCAAATGTACTGTTTGGCCTATGACATCAAATGCTTTTTCTTTCTCCTTGGCCAATTCTCCCGTATGTCACCTGAAACTTTAAATTAACAATATGAGCAAACCAGGGATTTTGTGAGACTGCCAAAATGTGTTCATCTAGGAAAGACTCGTTAATGGGCCCGTCCTTGTCTCCATCTTCTACCATAATTCGGGACAAATGATCTGCAACAACATCCTCACTTCCTTTCTTGTCCCAAATCTCTAGATCAAATTCCTGCAGTAGAAAAACCCATTTTATAAGCCTCGGTTTTGTTGGAATTTCGTATGCCCGAGACACGTATTTAGATTAATGTGGCTAACTGTGCTTGATCCAAGTCGGGTCATACCCAATAACGAGCTAGATAGACATCGGATTGTATTTGTTTAAGATATGATCTTTAAACAAATACCGAACACAAAGTTTAGGAAATCGGTTTTTCTGAAAAATTGCACTTGAAAGATTAAAATAAATAATTTGGATTATTTATTTATTTATTTAATTATTTAATTGGTTAAATAATTAAGAAAAGATTATAAAATAGTTTTATAATAGTGTAGGCTAGTTTTATATATATGTGATATATATAAATGAATGAATAAAAAAAAAAAAAAAAAAAGGAAGGGATGGGTGGCCGGTTTGGGTGGGACCCACCACCACCCCAACAAGCCAATGTGATCAAGGTCTCTTGGTTATTTTTTTGGTTAAAAACCCCACTAGCCTACACATGCAAAGGATCACTTTTTCTTTCAAATTTAAAAAAAGGTGCAAAAACCTCCTACTCTCCCTCTCCTTTTCTTCTCGGCCGAAACAAGCAAGGGAGGAGGGCTTGGGTGCTCGGTTTTCTAGTGTTCTTGTCCTAACACTCATCCGTGTTGCTCGTGGGTATCACCTCTTGAGGCATCCTACTCTTGGAGGCTAGTCCATCTTCCTCTTCATATCATCCTACTCTTTTGAGGTAAAAGAGTTATTGTTATTATTAATTTTGTAAGCCTTTAGTTCTTGTAGATTGATCCTATTGTTGGGTTTTAGCATCTAAAATAGATGCTAAAACCCAACAATTGGCATCAAGAGCCGGTTACAAGGACATAGGTTTACTTTTAGTTTTTCCCCTTTGGTTTTATAAAATTAACATGCATGAGATTTTATAAAACCCAAGATCTTAACATATGGATGTTAAAGTTCAAAAAAAAAATTTTTTTTTGGCCAAATGGGCCGAAACCCATTTGGGCCGTGAGGTTAAAATGGGCCGAAGCCCTTTGGGCCGGCGTTTTTTTTTTTTTAATAGGGCCGAAGCCCAATAACTTTTGTTGGGCCGAAGCCCAATAACAACCGTGAGGGTTTTTTTTGTCTTTAAATATATATTTGGATATGTATTTATTTGTAAGTTAGTCCCTAAACCGAGCCTAGACCGATGTGGATGTTGTGATTGTGTGTTGTGATTTATCTATATTATTACTCATTTGGAATGTAATAGTAATTATGGCTTGTATTTATTTTTTACAAATGGTTGTAATAGTAAATAGGTTGTTTGTAATTTTCTTTATTTTAGACCAAATGTATTAGGATATATTTGTTGTAAATTGAAGAATTACAAGATTTTGGTGGATTGGGCCTATTGGGCTTATTTGGGTTAATTGGGCCTCACAAGCCGATTTGGGATTCAAAGCCCATTAAAGCCCAAATTTACCTTTTAGGCCCAAGGAAGCTTATGGAAGTCCAAGGCCCACTAAGAAGCCCAAGTTGAAATCACAACAAATTAAAGAGGAGACACTTGTAGCATTGGATGCAAGATCAAGTGGGAGCATATCACTCATCCTTGTGTCATGTTATGTCCCTTAGGATAAGACTAGGACACACACTTGTTTCGGCCAACAAGTGTGGTCCGCTTAGAGGCTCGTGTTTATGGTTGACCTTATGGTGTTTGTATGCTTGTTTGATTGTGTTTGAATGGTAGATATAGGATATCAATCCGTCACATAGATCTTATAAAACAAACATATAAAATGGGTTCTAATAATTATTGGTAATTGACGTGACACGTAGTATTTATAAAATAATTAAATAGCCGTCTCACGCCTATAATAAAAATGGTTTTATTATAATTAGAACCGGTGAAAATCGTTTTCATTTAACCATGTTACTAAATGCATGTTAGAACATGGTAAATAAGTTTCCTAAATCTAGAATATTGGAAAACTTAAAATCCCTTTTTCTTAATTACCAAGGAAACAAGTCTAAACACCATCCTTTTGTATAACACTTAACGTATTAGGGAACTTTAAATGGGATAAAGGTCACCTAACCATTTCAAGCAAACTAATATACTTAGGGTAATATTAACATATTTGTGGGATAAAGGTCACCTAACCACTTGTATGTTAATCTTACATGTTTATGCAAGTAGGACGACTTGAATTGGAAACCATGTGATAAAGGTCACCTAAGCATGGGATCCAATGGTGTTGATGGGATAAACATGCCAACACGAAATAAGGATTTCGAATGGTCCCATACCTCTAGAAGTTGCAAAGGGTTGCAATTGTCAAGGTTGACTACCTTGTTAAATCAAATGACGGGATAAAGGTCACCTAACCGAAATTTGATTTATCGTTGGATTCTAGAATTTAATTATTATTTAAAATGTGGTATAAAAGGGTATTAATAATTAAAATTGTTTATAATACTAAAATAGAACTTTGTTAAATTTTGTAGATGGCCGCTAACAATGCAAACACCTCTACCCATAACACCCGTAACCTATCCTTAAGAACCATCCTTGAAAAGGATCGTCTAAACCATAATAACTTTATGGATTGGTATCGCAACTTGAGAATAGTTCTCAAGCAAGAAGAGATATCATATGTCTTAGACGATCCCATTCCCGACGAGCCTAACGTGGAAGATGAGGAGGCTTATAACGATTGGGTCACGTACACCAAAGATTCGGTACAAGCCTCTTGCCTCATGTTAGCAACTATGATTCCCGAAATCCAAAAGGATTTCGAGCATCATGGGGCATACGACATGATAACTCAATTGAAGGAAATGTTCCTTCAACAAGCTAGAGCGGAACGTTTCGAAACGGTTCGAGCGTTTCATGCATGTCGTATGGAGGAAACCCAAAGCGTCTCATCTTATGTCCTAAAGATGAAAAGCTACATTGAAAAGCTTAATAGGTTGAATTGTCCCGTGTCTAATGAGTTGGCTACGGATTTGATCCTCAACTCATTAACCAAAAGGTTTGAAACTTTTGTCATGAATTATAACATGAATGGATGGGACAAAAGCATTGGTGAGCTTCACGCAATGCTAAGAACGGCCGAAGCGGGAATGGGTAAAAGGGTTTTACCCGTTCTAACAATCAATGAAGGCAAAAGGGGACATAACTCCAACCCCAAAGCAAGTGTTGCTAAGGGCAAGGGCCACGTCCAAGGAAAGGGAAAGAGGAAAGCCATCACGCCCTACAAACCGAAGGAAAAGAAGCAAAAGGTTGCGACGCAAGATCCATGCTTTGAGTGTGGAGAGATAGGTCATTGGAAAAGGAATTGTCCGACCTATCTCAAAGCGTTAAAAGATAAGAGGGATGCGGAGCAAACCTCAGGTATTATCTTTACTATATATGTTGAACTAAATGTTATTTCTTCAAATACATGGGTACTTGATACCGGATGTGGAACTCACATTTGCAATTTGTTGCAGGGGTTCAAAAGAAGTAAGCAACTCAACAAAGGGGACATTAGTCTCTTTATGGGCAATGGAGCAAGAGTTGAAGTCCAAGCTCAAGGAGACTACATGTTAAAGCTTCCAAGTGGTTTGGAAGTAATTTTGAAAAATGTTTTGTATGCTCCTAAGTTAAGGAGAAACATTATTTCCGTGTCCCTTTTAAAACAATGTGGCTTTGATCTTAAGTTTATTGATTATGATATTCATGTTTTGATGAATGGCATATTTTACTTTAAAGCTATACCCATGAATGGTATATATGAAATAGATCAAAGTGGTATGTCACATAGTAGTTCAATGTATAATGTCAACACCAAGAAACTCAAGAAGGACTTGGGTGATTCCTATCTTTGGCATTGTCGCCTTGGACATATAAGCAAGAATCGCATGCAAACTCTTCGCAAGAGTGGTATTCTAGAAACCAATGAGTTTGATTCATTTGATGTATGTGAATCTTGTTTACAAGGCAAAATGACAAAGCAACCCTTTAATAAAACTTTTGAAAGGTCAAAAGAATTATTAGGTATCATACATTCGGATGTATGTGGTCCTTTTAGACCAATGACTAGGAATGGTGAAAGATACTTCATTACCTTTATTGACGATTATAGTCGATATGGTTATGTGTACTTAACGAAACACAAAGATGAAGCTTTTGAAATGTTCAAAGACTTCAAAGCTGAAGTAGAAAGACAACTCAAAACAACAATCAAAGTACTTCGTAGTGATAGAGGAGGAGAATATCTAAGTGGTGTTTTTCAAGATCATCTTAAGAGTTGTGGAATTATTTCACAACTTACTCCACCTGGAACACCACAACATAATGGTGTGTCTGAAAGGAGAAATCGTACCCTATTAGATATGGTTCGATCAATGATGGCTAGAAGCACTTTATCTCTATCATTTTGGGGCTATGCTTTACTTTCCGCTGTTCGCATATTGAATATGGCTCCAACCAAGAAAGTGGAGAAGACACCTTTCGAAATATGGCATGGAAAGGCTCCATCGCTATCATTCTTAAAAGTTTGGGGTTGTGAAACTTATGTAAAGCAATACACCCCAAACAAATTAGAAGTCCGATCCACTAAGTGTATCTTTATAGGTTATCCTAAAGATGATATAGGATATTACTTTTACGACCCTAGTGAGCAAAATGTTATTATTGCTCGAAAGGGTAAGTTCTTGGAAACTAAGTTCCTTAAGGAAGGAACCAATAGTAAAACAGTGAAATTTGATGAGGATCAAGAATCACAAGATGATACACAATTGGTTGATACTAGCACTCAACAAGAGGTTGTTGAAAGTGATCAAGTGGTTGATCAAAACACACAAAACGTTCGCAGATCTGGTAGAGTTAGCAATCCACCCGAAAGATATGGATTTTTTGTAGAAGGTTGCTACGTGGTAGATTCGGATGAACCAACCACATACCGTGATGCAATGTCCAAGAATGATTGTGACAAATGGCTTGAAGCCATGAACGTTGAGATGCAATCCATGTATGACAACCAAGTTTGGGAATTGGTTGAACCACCACTTAACACCAAAACTGTTGGAAGTAAGTGGGTTTTCAAAAGAAAAACTGATATGCATGGAAACTTGGATACTTATAAAGCAAGACTTGTAGCTAAAGGTTTCACTCAAACTCAAGGGGTTGATTATGATGAAACTTTTTCGCCTGTGGCAATGCTAAAGTCTATTAGGATATTATTTGCCATAGCTGCACATTATGATTATGAAATTTGGCAAATGGATGTCAAGACCGCTTTCCTAAATGGATATCTTGAGGAAGATGTCTATATGGTTCAGCCTGAAGGTTTTGTCGATCCAAAACATCCTAATAAAGTATGCAAGTTAAAGAAATCAATCTATGGATTGAAACAAGCATCTAGAACTTGGAATCATCGTTTTGATGAAGAAATCAAAAATTTTGGTTTCATCAAGAACGCTGATGAGGCTTGTGTGTATAAAAAGGCTAGTGGGAGTATAATTACCTTCTTAGTATTGTATGTCGATGACATTCTACTATTTGGAAATGACATTCCAACCATGGAAAGCGTTAAGGCTTGGCTTGGAAGTAGATTTTCCATCAAGGATCTTGGTGAAGCTGCCTATATTTTGGGAATAAAGATCTATAGGGATAGGTCAAGGCGCTTGATAGGTTTGAACCAAAGTACATACATTGATAAAATCTTGAAAAGGTTCAAGATGGAAAACTCCAAGAAAGGTTTTGTACCTATTCAAAGAGGGACCATATTGAGTTCAGATCAATGTCCAAGCTCAAAGGGTGAGCAAGAGATGATGAAACAAATCCCATATGCTTCTGCTATAGGATCCATCATGTATGCGATGATATGTACTAGACCGGATGTGTCATGCGCTTTGAGCATGACAAGTAGATACCAACAGAATCCAGGAAACAGTCATTGGATGGCTGTTAAGAGCATATTGAAATACCTTAGGAGAACTAAGGATATGTTTCTGATATATGGATCTGGTGAGGAGGAACTCGCTATAAAAGGTTACACGGATGCGAGCTTCCAAACTGATCGAGATGATTCTCGATCACAATCTGGGTATGTGTTCACTCTTAATGGAGGAGCTGTCTCTTGGAAGAGCTCAAAACAGGAAGTGGTAGCATTGTCCACTACAGAATCAGAATACATCGCCGCTTCATTGGCAGCTCAGGAAGCTGCATGGTTGAAGAAGTTCATTTCTGATCTAGGGGTGGTCTCTTCCATTCAAGACCCCCTAGAAATCTTTTGTGACAACGAGGGTGCGATTGCTCAAATCAAGGAACCTCGTTCGCACCAAAAGACTAGGCACATAGAGCGGAGATTCAACTACATAAGGGATGAAGTTGAAAAAGGAAAGATATGTATTCGCAAAGTTGGAACTGATCAAAATCTTGCGGATCCATTTACGAAGCTCCTAGAAAGACCGAAACATGAGCGTCATGCGAGTAGCTTAGGACTTCGATATTCTAGTAATTGGATTTGATCTATTTTGTATTAACGTTTAAAAGACTTTTGTAATTTAACTCTTTTAATATGATTATGGAATCTTGAGTTAAAATTCTAATTTTGCATGTTTAATCCATGAATAAGTTATCTTATTCTAAAAGTCCGTAGTCGATCACGTTTGTGGGAACAAATATGAAGCAAGACTATTATGAACTAGGATTGGTGGATATTCATAAGGAATGAATATGGAGCATGGGTTTGCTGCCAAGGTTCATAGATATTTGTGGGATACAAATATTGGACTGACCCGCTCTCAATATTACTACATGGAGTCTTTGGACCTGATCATTAGTAATTTTGAGTAAAGGAGAATTTCATATTATCCTTAGACCTGAGATGTATACTGGGTCTTGATTTTCACCGAGTATTACACTTTGACTCTCCCCTTCGCTATTCGTAAAAGATGGTACATAAGGATGAGCTCGGGTAGAGTACAAAGTGATAATGAGAGGCGTATACAGTCAAGATGGAATTTGTTCCTCTTATGTGTTGAGAGTTTAGATGTCTAAGGCCTGATAAAGTTGAATTGAAAAGAGAATGATCACCTATGTCTCTTAGATCCAACATGACATCTAGAAACAAAGGGATATAATGATAGATTCACCTAAATCATATCAAGTAAGGAACTTGAAGGGATGATGTTATTGAATGGCACTTCGTCAAACACATTAGGGGTGGTGGACCGAGTTAGGCGGGATTCACCACTAGCATTAATTGTCTACGTATCTCGTTCAAGTGGGAGATTGTTGGAATTTCGTATGCCCGAGACACGTATTTAGATTAATGTGGCTAACTGTGCTTGATCCAAGTCGGGTCATACCCAATAACGAGCTAGATAGACATCGGATTGTATTTGTTTAAGATATGATCTTTAAACAAATACCGAACACAAAGTTTAGGAAATCGGTTTTTCTGAAAAATTGCACTTGAAAGATTAAAATAAATAATTTGGATTATTTATTTATTTATTTAATTATTTAATTGGTTAAATAATTAAGAAAAGATTATAAAATAGTTTTATAATAGTGTAGGCTAGTTTTATATATATGTGATATATATAAATGAATGAATAAAAAAAAAAAAAAAAAAAAAAGGAAGGGATGGGTGGCCGGTTTGGGTGGGACCCACCACCACCCCAACAAGCCAATGTGATCAAGGTCTCTTGGTTATTTTTTTGGTCAAAAACCCCACTAGCCTACACATGCAAAGGATCACTTTTTCTTTCAAATTTAAAAAAAGGTGCAAAAACCTCCTACTCTCCCTCTCCTTTTCTTCTCGGCCGAAACAAGCAAGGGAGGAGGGCTTGGGTGCTCGGTTTTCTAGTGTTCTTGTCCTAACACTCATCCGTGTTGCTCGTGGGTATCACCTCTTGAGGCATCCTACTCTTGGAGGCTAGTCCATCTTCCTCTTCATATCATCCTACTCTTTTGAGGTAAAAGAGTTATTGTTATTATTAATTTTGTAAGCCTTTAGTTCTTGTAGATTGATCCTATTTCGGGTTTTAGCCTTGTTACATATTGGTATGTTTCATAAAATTAACAATAGGTTGTTGATATTATCATGCTTCCGTTGCTAGATTAGTAAAAATGTTTCAACTAATAATCTAAAATAGATGCTAAAACCCAACAGGTTTTGCATCCTTTTTGTCCATAACATACCTAACTGTAGAGTGGTCAGAATAAATGATTACTTTACTTCCCCAAATATAAGACCAGAATTTATCTAGAGCATATACTACTTCTAGTGACTCTTTCTCGGTTGTTGTGTAATTCAATTGAGCATCTGAGAGAGTTTTACTCGCACAGTATATGGAAACGGGTTTCTTGTCAACCCGTTGACCTAAAACAGCCCCGACCGCATAAACTCTTGCATCACACATTATTTCAATAGGTAAATTCCAATCGGGTTATTGCAAGATCGGGGCTTCAACTAATTAAAACTTCAAAATGTCAAAGGATTTACACATTCATCATTAGAGTCAAACGGGGCATCCTTAAGCAATAAATTACATAAGGGTTTGGTAATATCACTAAAACCCTTAATGACCCGTCTATAAAACTCGGCATGCCCCAAAATGATCTAATGCCTTTAACATCGTGGGATGAGGTAAGGTGGAAATAACTTGAACCTTAGCTCGGTCCACCTCTATCCCACGACTCAGCACAACATGGTCCAAAACAATCCCCTCTTGGACCATAAAATGGCTCTTCTCCCAACTAAGAACCGAGTTCGTTTCAACACACATTTTCAAAACTTTTTCGAGTTGATTTAAACATGACTCGAAAGATGTGCCGAAAATCGAAAAGTCATCCATGAAAATTTCTTAAGACTCCCACACCATATCGGAAAAAATACTCATCATGCACCTTTGAAAGATAGTGGGGGCGTTACATAGCCCGAATGGCATTCGCCTAAACGAGAATGTGTCATACGAGCACGTAAACGTAGTCTTCTCCTGATCCTCAGGATGAATAGCTATCTGGTTATACCCGGAATACCCGTCTAAAAAGCAATAAAATTTTTGACCATATAGCTTTTCGACAATCTGATCGATAAACGGAAGCCGAAAGTGATCTTTCGATGTTGTCGCGTTCAGTTTTCGATAATAAATACATATGCGCCACCCGGTTACCGGTCGGGTGACGACCTCGTTACCTGTGTCGTCCTTGACGACCTGAATGCCCGCTTTTTTCGGTACTGTATGTGTCGGGCTTACCCACGTGCTGTCTGAGATAGCAAATAATCCCAGCATCCAACCATTTCAGCACTTCTTTCTTCACCACTTCCTGTATGTTCGGGTTCAACCTTCGCTGAACATCTTGTGCTGGTCTGACATCCGGATCTATTAATATATTGTGCATCACAATTGAAGGGCTGATTCCCTTCAAATCCGCTATTGTCCACCCAATTGCTTCCTTGTTTTCAACCATCACCACCATCAAATCATTTTCCTGTTCAAAAGATAAATTAGAAGCTATAATAACAGGAAAAGTTTCATTTTTACCAAGGAAAGCATATTTCAAATGCTTTGGAAGCTCTTTCAGCTCAACTTTTGATGCCTTCTGCAATAACGATTTCAGCCCGGTATCAATTTTCTCGGGAAGTGGTTCCACCTGAACTGACCATGGTGGACGGTCTCCTCGCACAACTGCAATCTCCAGCTATCTCTCTTCCTCTACCAGCAACTCGTTTGTTTCCACCTGTAAACTGTTTAACAAAAAACACATCTCCGTTGTGCCATCCGTGCTGACGACAGAGTTGTATAGCGGGATGCACTCGTCAATGACATCAGCCATAAAACACTCATTATCGACCGGAGAATTATTTCCCTGTGTGAAAACATTAATCCTCAACATACAGTTACCGAATGCCATGTCAATAATACCATTTCTATAGTTAATGTTGGCATTTGCGGTGGCCAAAAATGGCCTACTGAGGATAACCGTGGGCTGTTGGGTCCTTTCACCCGAAACATAATCGAGGACCAAAAAGTATACTGGAAAGTAAAAATCTTACACCTTGACGATAACATCAGTCAACATCCCTCGAGGAAGTTTCGGTGTCTAGTCAGCTAAAACAACCGTGGTAGCGGCTGCCCGAAGCGGACCGAAATCATATTGATCGTATAGACTTCCCAGGAGAATACTGATGCTAGCTCCAAGGTCTAGAAGCGTCCGGGTCATTTTAAAATCACTCACTTGAATGGGTATAATGGGAGTTCCCGGATCTTGTATCTTGGGTAGAAAAGCACCCGAAAGAATTGCACTCGCATTATCAGTAAAATCTATCTGTTTGGGAATCTTATGACTCCTTTTCTGTGTGCGCAACTCTTTCAAGTACTTAGCATAGGCTGGAATCTGCTTTATGGCATCTAAAAGGGGTATATTAATTTTAACTTGTTTAAATGTTTCCCACATTTTTTCTTGTTGCGGGCCACTTTTTGATCCCATCTTCGCCTTAGATGGCGCTAACAAAGCATCGGGATAAGGGATGGTTTTCACCTTCTCCTTGTCCTTAGGGTTGTTGGTGTCATATATCGCTACCGGTTTATTAGTATTAGTTTCACTTTTATCAGATTCAGTTAATTTATCTGGTTCCGGCTCGTCATCACTGACGAGATTTTCACCAATTTTTTCCACCACCCCCTCAACCAATGGTGGTGGAACCCAAACTTTATTATCATATTTTTTTCCAATTCTTAAAATACTTACCTGGTTAACGTGATTTTTCGAACTCGGTCTGTAGTGGTTCGGGTTAATCGTAGTGTACTCGGGAGTTGACCCGCATTCTTCTGCAATTTTGCCATGTCTGCAGCGAGCTGACCAATCTGCTTTAACATTGCCTCTGACGATTTATCCCGTAACTCGAACGGTTGCTTCATTTCAGCCTTATGGTCTGTTATAGCCTTCATCAATGCATCCAACTTTTAGTGCACCGACTCATCCGCATTTCCCGAGGACCCCCTCTGCTGGTCCTGACTACCCGATAAATTTCCACCCCGGTTACCATCTCTGTTATACCCCCGATTCTAATTAAACGAACCCTGCTGACCACCTTAGCGATAATTTCCCTGCAATTGGTTCTGGTTCGATCCCTGAAAGTTCGAGTTTAACTGTGTAGACGCGTTCCCGTATGGAAAGTTCGGGTGATTCCTCAGGCTCGGATGATAAGTGTTTGAGTTAAACCCTTGGCCCTTAGAATCTCTGTAAGCATAATTAACCTCCTCGGATTCATCCTCCTCGTCATCATAAAACTCGGGGCAATTTTCTAACTTGTGCACGAGCTCACCAAATTCTTCACACACCAGGAATTTCACTACATATTTACCAACCTCTTTCTTTTTACCCTTCCGGTACCCGGCCAGTTCACGTTCCAACTCGGCAATTCTTTCGGATTCACTCGTGAGTCGTGAATGCCTTAATTGATCTGGAAGAAGTATTGTGACTTCGTCTTTCTACTGCATCCTCTACTTTAGAGTCTTCACACATGAATTCCAAAAAATCCCAATCATCTTCCTCGGATTGGTTCAACAGTTGACCGTTACACGAGGCTTTCAAGTGTTTTTTGTCCTTGTATGTCAACCCATCCACAAAACATTTCACCAATTCCCACAATTCAATCAGGTGATGTGGGCATTTTCTGATCATTTCTTTGAATCGGGTAAATGCCTCGTGATTCACCCGATAACTGTGAAAAGTGGCGAATTTCCATTCGGGCCTCATTTGTCATCGACTACGAATAATACTCGTTTAAGAACACCTACTGCATCTCAGCCCAATTCCCAATAATGTGCATCGGTAGCGAGTTAAACCAGTGTTTTGCTTTATCTTTTAGGGAAAACTGGAATAACCGCAACCGAACCTCATCCTGGTCAAATGTACCATCACCAATCGACCCGCAAGTAGCCGAAAAATCAAATAAATGATAATACGGGTCTTCAGAAGCCATCCCGTGAAAGTGTGGAACGATTTTAATATAAGATGGCCGGGACTTAAAAGTCTGTTGTCCCAACACTCGCTACTGTGGAACAATCGGGGATGCTCTGTCTGAAATAGCTGGTATGAACCGACTGTTAACACCCTGAATCGGGGCTACAAAATTCCTCCTTCGTCCCCCGGGATTCACCAAACCTCCTCTGTTCACCTGAATACCCCGACCTCTTTCAACCCGTTCTGCCCGGTTAACTCTGTTTCGACCCATACCGTTTCTTTCCCCATTTCTGTTAACCGCATCACCTCGTCTTTGATTTATCGGTTCTTCCAACACTTCATCCCAATTCTCATCACCCTCGTTCTCCAACTCAAAACCATCATTCTGTCTTTGCCGATTTGCCTCTTCATTATCTTGAAATCCTTGACCCACATCATGTTCTTCCCCCTCTACTTCATCTTCTGAATGACTACTGGGGCAATCATCATTAAGATTAATCCGAACTATACGTCTCGGAGTGTTATGTGGTACTGATGGTTCGGATCGATCAGCGTCCTGGTTTCAGTTTTGGTTTCGGGTTCTAGAAAAATGAGCTGAGTTATTCGGGTTGTTTTGCTAGTTGGTATTTAGTGGCGGAAGTTGGTTATTTTTGGGTTGGTCATTGTTGTCTGGGTGAAAAGCATTATTTTCTGGGAGTTGGTTCGGGTCTTGGTTCAGGTTGTCATTCTGGTTCTGATTTTGGTTCTGGTTATGATTCCTGTTTTGACCCTCCATCTCTGAATATCTGTTCTGAACTCGGTTCTGCCGAGCTAGTCTTTCAATTTCGAGCTCGAAAACAAGCGGTGACTTTTTGCCCGAGTGTCGGGAGTGCATAAACCTGTTACCTGCACAAACAACACACCCCATGTAAAATGGAAAAATAAAATTTAAACTAAAATTTAAACTAAACTAAATAAAATAAACACAAAAATCAAATAACAGGAAAAACACTAAGCGCACTAACACCCCGGCAACGGCGCCATTTTGATGCTAGACTGTCGCTATCTAGTAAAAAACACTTATAATAAGTTCCTAATCACCTAAGCAAGCTAGGGTAAGTAGGGTTTCGAACACAAGGAGTACGTGGTCAATGCAAATCGTGTAAACAAGTTTCAATATTATGAAGTAGTGAGTTTAGTGATGACCACACAAGCAAATAAGTTGGTTATGATAATGATTAAGCAAATTAACGAATTCAAGCAATTAACAAAGAAGACTCATCCCCGGGGTATAAGAATGTAAATAAACAGTTTCTCATGCAACCTAACAGGTTAATTATCACAGACTGACTAAAGACTGATTAACGAGTTAAACCTTAGGCACCAACAATCGCTAACACAGGGCACTGGTTATCAAACGGTCCCTTCCAGTGTGACTCAACTAAGGGAAATTGTGTGCTTCGTTGTATTCAATCTAGTTAAACAACCCTATGAGCAATTACTATAGCAACTGACAAACTAATTGTTCTGATCAACGTAAACCTAAACCGATTGAATGCAAAATAATACTAAATATCAATACTCAAAGGTCAATCAAAGATAATTACATATAGTATGTTCATGGTTACAATCAAAACTGAAATAAATACAAACTCTACATCCTAGGAATGAATCGGAGAGATTAGCCAAGCCTCGACATCATAGAATCGTCAATAATGATGTTATGGAACATAAACACATCCTTGGTATGATCCGGGATTATGGAATCGCCTCTCTTTAGCTCTAGAAATCGCCTGGAATAATGTATGAGATGATAGGGTCGTCAATGATAAAAATAATTTAAAACCCTAGTTGTCCCATCTGATCCACCCATCGCGATACGCGATGGGATATTCAGTGGTCCACCGTGTATCACGATGGACCAAAAGTCAACTTCAGTTAATCACCCATCGCGATACGCAATGGGTCTTCAAGCATGCCCATCACGATACGCGATGGGCCATGTCACCAGCATATTCATTTTGCTTTCTTGTTTTGCGTGCTGGACGTCCCGGGTTTTCATCACGTGCATCAGCAGGTCCAAATTAAGTACTTTAACGTCTATTACCTGAAATACAATACACACGTATGAAGTATCGAAGTTCCCACAATAAACGGTTAAACCTAAAAAATAAACGAACTTTAATATACACAAATTAACCAACCATCAACAGCCGAAGGTTTGTTAAGGCGAGGTTGTGATGCCTACCCGGGGTATGTTGTCAAGCTACGACCGAGACGAAAGAAGTGAAAGATGTTCATGCAGTGTGTGACTCTCCAGAAGTGTTCCGAGAGGACCTTCCAGGGTTACCACTGGAACGAGGAGTAGAATTCTAGATAGAAGTAATACCATGAGCATAACCCATCACTAAAGCACATTACCGCCTAGCACCGTCTGATATGAAAGAGTTAATTTCCCAACTGCAAGAACTCCTCGACAAAGGTGTTTTAATGCTAAGTGTTTCCCGCAAGGTTTATCGATGTTGTTCGTGAAGAAGAGAGACGTAAGTATGAGAATGTGTATAGATTACCGCAAGTTATACAAGCTTACGTTGAAGAACAGATATCTATTTCAACATATTGATGATTTGTTCGATCAATTGCAAGGTGCTAGCCGGTTCTTGCAAATAGAGTGAGCTTCTATCCACTTCTCTCTGTTATGTTTTCGGGGCTTTTTTTATACTCCTATTTGTTAGTTAATACACTTACCTTAAGTGGTAAGTGTATGCTATATGAATGTCTTATGAAAGATATATGAATGATATTGAAATGATGAAAGAATGTAGAAAATGCTAGGAGTATATATGTAGATGTTTATAAATATATGTATATATATAACTAATGAATGTATGGTTGTATGCAAAGGAATGTATGGTTGTATGGATTGGGAAAAGGGACCAGAACCTAATAATATTTGAGATAGAAGGTACCAGACCCTACTAATATCTGAGATAGAAAAGAAGGGACCAGACCCTAATAATATATGAGATAGAAGAAACCAAAAACTAATAATATCTGAGATAGAAGGGATCATGCCCTACTAATATCTTAGATATAAGGGATAAGACCCTACTAGTATCTGAGATAAAAGGGACCAGACCCTACTAATATATGAGATGGTAAAGATAGTTATGCATGTAGTATGAAAGTATGAAAGAATGTATGCATGTAAGAAGGAATGAATGAATGTGTGTGTGTGTATGTATGTATGTATGTATGTATGTATGTATGTATGTATGTATGTATGTATGTATGTATGTATGTATGTATGTATGTATGTATGTATGTATGTATGTATGATGAAAGGAAGGTAAACAGGTTAAGTAAATAATATGTATCTTTGGATGCATATATGTAAGTATGTGTATAAAATGTATGTTTTCTGATTAACTAGAACTCACTCAGCGTAGCTGACTTTTAGTTTGTACGCAGTATAATAGGACGAAGAAGTTGGCTTGAGGGGGACACGTGGCATGGACTAAGTTGACTGGCATCTAGTGAAGAAAAGTTATGTTTTATGTTAAGATAAATTGAAAGTTTAAATACAAGATCTTAACATGAATGTTTGATGTTTTTATATTACGCGAAAAGTTTTAATTCACTCTGATATTTAGAACTGTTTATGAGTAAATCCAACGTCCAATGTAGGGAACCGGGTGACGTTACATTGATCATCTAGTCCCATATCCAGAAAGAAATAAAAGTAAAAAACTGTGTGCTTAGCTGCATTGGTGCATTGGTAGGTCTTAAACAAACCATTAGAGTAAAGTATGAGATATAAACATAAGAATTGCCAATCTGAAAGAGGTGTTAGTCTCTTTCAAAAGTCTCGGTAATGAAGGCAGAAATGTAATAGCCTGTCATACTCAAGCCTTATGTCTGTTTGATCACCAAAAACAAAAGCTCTAAATAAAATGCATCTAGTTTATGGTTAACACTTCAATGGTGTATGGTCGTATGTCCTTAAATCATGTATTGATGGGATGCATCTGGTTTCTGGACACCGTGAGTCTTTATGCGGCTTATTGTCTGGATTTTCAAATTCTGAATATTTCAAATGCTTTTAGAGCATACCCAAAGTCAATAAACTTAATCACTGTTGCACTTCGTACAAACTCTTTAATAACTTAATCAAAATCCGCTATAAGTCATACATTGTTCCTCTCTTGCGTGCGTCTTAATTCTAGTAAAAAAATGGACCCCAAGGGATACAATGTCTGCAAGCCTACGGATGAACTCGTGCATACTCATTCACAGTAAAGGAAGCTTGGTGTATTTGAAAAAGAAAATTTTGAAAAAGAAAATACCAAAAAGATTTTCCCATTTTTTTACTTAATTCGTTTATTTATTGCATTTAAGTTAATCGGATTTAAGGTAATTGGTTTAACTTTCTTAAGATAAAGTTCATCGTGACACGGATTTCGATACATTATTTAATTATTATTTATTGAAAATGAGATTCTTCATTTTTAATTGATCATTTAATAATCATTCGTTATTTTATGAATAACAAATGGAACCCGTTCGTCGTTATTATGAATAACGAATGATGGTCATTCGTATTTTTAACGTATAACGAATATGCTTATTCATTTATAATGATAACGAATGAGCACATTCGTCATTTATAATGATAACGAATGAAGAGCAAATCATTACTGATTCGTTATGAATGTTAACTTAAACTTTATTCGTTAAATTTGGATAACGAATGAAGAAATAAAATTAAATAACGAATGAGCCTATTCGTTTGCTTCGGGATGCGTGCAAATATGCATATATAATTAACAGTTGGTGAACGAATAGCCTCATTCGTTCACCTCGTTTATACCAAATTCTTAGAGAAACTCTGCCAAAATTTTCAAGAATTTTCGACCCTCACTACATCAATTTTCGACCCTCACTAAATCAATTCATCTATACCTTAAGATACATAAGGTATAGACTAATCAAACGCAATGAGTCTCATTGAATTTTGTTAAAAATTGATTGGTCAATTGATCGAATATCTAACCGGCTAACTATATCAATCAAATGAACCAGTAAAACATGCTATATGGGTTAATGGTTGATTAGGGTTAGTAGACAATAAGTATACGAGTTCAATGATACATGTTTTTAACTGATTCATCGTTGTTCATGGCTTAATTATAATCTGGGTGCATGTTAACCATTAATGTTCTTATCAATTTTGACTTTGACGTTTTGGGTCAAAGTTAGATAATAATATATGCTGATTCGTTACACTCAGAAAATGCAAGTCATTCGTGTCTAATGCATACGAATGAACTCTTTCGTTGAACCTCAATAACGAATAAGTTATATTCGTGTGTTTTTGTAACAAATGAACTCTTCATTCGTATTATAAAATTCACGAATGATCATACTCATTCGTTATTCATTCATTCGTTTATGAGACAACGAATCATACCATTAGTTATAACGAATGAACCCATTCTTCATAACGAATGATACTTGATCAGATAAAATTTTCATTAAGTAATTAATGAAAATTTGATTTTTAATTTAATTAAATCCGATTTTACTAATCTTCGGGTTTTTGTGATTACAGCAATGGCTGACGAGACAATTCCAAATGCCCCAGCTGTTGAACCACAAGATGCTACACAGCAAGAACAGCCTCCAGTACAGCAACAACAAGCACCAGCTGCTTCTGAATTAGCCAATGACAAGAAGCACAATATATGTGCGTTCGTACAGAATAATTTTGCTGATCAAGATGTCTTTGGTGATATTATTGCTTTCTTACGCCGATCCCGATCTACTATGCTATAACCGCTAATGTCCCAGTACATTTTAGCGTGATCCGCCCATTTTGGGATGGCTAAGTATGTAGAGTCAGAGAACCACATAGTTGCAGAGATTAACAAGACGACTATCACGGTCACTCCCGGTGTGATACGTCGGGGTGCTGAGGTTTAATGATAACATGGATATTCCATGTGAGTTCGATAAAGCGTTGATCTGAGGACTATTTCAGAGATTATTTTATACGGGAGACCTGGCCCGTTCCCAATATAACAAGGCTTACTTGTGTGCTCAGACAAGTATTTATTACACTTCTTGATCCATTGCCTTAGGGACGGAAGGGTGATTTTGGCGAATGTCGGATTATGCTACAATTCGCATTCGTGGCGTTAATATTGAGCAAACCATTCAATTTATTCGAGCTTATATTTTATCGTGTAACAACTCGGACTTTTCAAAAAAAGTTTTTATTAAAACCCGACCCATTTCGATGTTCGGGAAATTTTGCCGCAATTATGGAGTTCATTTATTTTTATATCATTTTTCTTAATTAAATATGTAAAATATAATTATTACTTTCATGTTTTGGCAAGAATGACCCAAACATAAACAATTAACCCTTATTGATTCCATCCTCAAACCCTAGCGTCTAAATTGAAAATTTTTATGTAATCCATTTACAAAGCTGGTACCCAGACCCGTTTTGTCGCACCCTAACCTACGGCGGAAATGTCAGGGCGTGAGCTGATTGCTCACAGCTCTCAAGGTACTATCATGCAATATTTATAATGATAATATCTATTAATCTGGTTTCAAATAATCTAACAAAGTTCAAATAGACAAGTACAAAATTTCGATAAATAAAATAAGAAAAATAAAATCTAAATTTAAATCTTGTATCTTCTTCTCTAGCATGCAACCCTAAGTTTTCTTCAAAACAAGCTTGAGAATCACATCACACGATGACCTGCATATGCGTTAAAAATATAAATAGGTTTTGTCAACACTAGGTTGTGTGAATAAAACACCAGTTTTTTTGTGAATATATAATAATAAATAAAAGAGCAAACTGTGTCAAGTGAGATAAGCAATTTAACCAAATGAGCAAGTAAATATGTTGTTGGTAAGCTCGATGCCAGATGAACTGGACGATGGCTAACACGACGGGCGTATGATCATACTAGTTCGAGAATATGTTGGACCTCTCCGAAATGTATTCAAGTAAAGCATATAAGCATATAACACGTTAGGCATAAATTGTTAAACACTTTATTTGAATACATTTCGGAGAGGTCCAACATATTCTCAGACTAGTATGATCATATGCCCGTCGTGTTAGCCATCGTCCAATTCATCTGGCATCGATCTTACCGACAATATATTTACTTACTCATTTGGTTTAATTTCTTATCTCGCTTGACACAGTTGGCACTTTTATTTATTATTATATATACACAAAATCTGGTGTTTTACTCACTCAATCTAGTGTTGACAAAACCTATTTGTATTTTTAACGCATATGCAGGTCATCGTGTGATGTGATTCTCAAGCTTGTTTTGAAGAAAACTTAGGATTGCATGCTAGAGAGAAGAAACCAAAATTTAAATTTTATTTTTGTCTTTACTTATCTTAGTTATGGTTTATGTACTTGGTATTTGACAATTGTTGGATTCATTTAATTTTAGTTAATAGATATTATAATTTTAATTATTGCATGATAGTACCATGAGAGCTGTGAGCAATCAGCTCACGCCCCGGCATTTCCGTCATAGGTTGGGGTGTGACGGATTGGTATCAGAGCCGAAGGTTTAAGATAGATCGTTAGTGGTGCCATAGTAACATGCTTAAGAGCCTCATACGTGCATATCTGTTTGCCATATGTGTTCAAATTAATTGTTTACACTTTTCCTTGGTTAAATTATTTTTGCTTATTATTATATTATCATGCACACACACAAAACTCCGAGGCTATGCCTCAACATTCAAAGAAATCTTTTCTTAATTAAATTGCCTTTTATTTTTGGAAAATTCCTTAAGAATTCCCTACTTTTGTTTTTACTCTTTCACCTTAAAGCTAGGTAGTATGGCAAGTTCTTGTAGTAACTGTAAGGGGGGAGAGGACTATGAGTTGGGCCTTGACAAACCGGTTCCGAGAACCCAAGGTAAGACGTTATTCCATACCTAGAGGATAACCTGGCCATAGTACTCGAGCTTATAGTCCAAAGCGGGAACACAACTGTCATACTACCGACACCTTAGATTGTCGAACGTAACCGCATTAGCGGTTGCATTCCCAAAAAATTTTAAAACCGAATTCACGGTGGTTCATGGCTAAATTCGACCTTTCTGATTATTGTGTTATGTTGTTTTAAATGGTTAGTTGGGAATCCCGACTAACCATTTCTCAACTTGTTTTCGTATTTTGTTGGAGTTATCAATGCGGTCGCTCACGATATACTCCAACTACCCAAATTTTCTTTCGTTAGTTCGTTATTTAAGTTAGTACAATTAAAATGCCATGGAACGCTCATGGGCCATCCAACTTAATTGTATTGATAATTCCTTAATTGGTTGGGACAGTTAAAATGCCACGTAACACTCATGGGTCATCCAACCCACTTATTTTAAATCGTTATTTAGTTGATACAGTTAAAATGCCACGTAACGCTCATGGGCCGTCCAACTTCATTACTTTTGTTTGTTAGTTTTTGTTGGGCCATTCAAATTGCCATGGAAAGATCATGTGAGGCCAACATCCAAAAATATATTTCATTAGTTTATTGTAAAGTTAACTTAATCAACAAAAACTTAACTTTTAAACGGACCTCATCTCCTTATCTAGTTATCACACATTAATCATTTTACTACGTCAACTCATAAATATATACGCAATGTACCCATTCATAAAAGTTTCTATAAGTTATATAAAACAACTAAACTTCTATTATTTAAATGATTTCTTCAAATTACCCTTCACCTTATAAATCTTTACTTTTATTCCTTATAGAATGTCTTCACTAAGAAACCATCGCCGTCATAAACGTTCCTCTAGTTCTCATGATTGCCGCTTGGATGCTAGAATCACGAAGGAGTTTGCTGCTGCTATGCCCATAATCATCACCCAAATACAAAGCCTCAACTCCAATGGATTTGCTACTTCAGTTGCACCAAACAATTATGACTTTCGTAACTTCTTGCTTACCAAACCTACTTCCTTTCTTGGTGAGGAGAATGCCACCAAGCGACTGCAATGGTTTGAAAAGATAGAGAATATTTTCATCCACATGAATGTCCGGACGCCAAACGGACTAAGTTCTCCTC